>NW_016160325.1:0-44362 GCF_001687245.7 Rhagoletis zephyria
GTGTCGATCCTTTTCTCGCGGGTCTTTTCCAAGATTTGGCGTATTGTGAATACCTGGTCTATGGTGGATTTGCCAGGTCTAAAGCCACACTGATAAGGCCCAATCAGTTCAGTTAGTGATATTAATAACAGAAATAAAATGAAGAATATAACTCCGAACGGGGAAAGCGAAAAGCTTTTAAAAATGTACTTATGCCATTACGATTCCACACGAAAAGAATTACCTACAGGCATTTGTAGTGCGTGCTTAAAGAAACTTTATGGTTCTTCAAAAAACGAAAATCCTCAAGGAATAAAAGTGCCAGATTTAAACCAATTCAAGGCTATAAGTACAAACACGCGCTCGTTCGTCTCTAGTAAATGTATGTGCGCACTTTGCAAAATAACTAGGGAAAATAACCTTATGAATTATCCAAAATCCATCAAAGGTAAACAAATTAGTTTTTAAATATCGTTTCAATAATATTTCCTTTTTGTAAAGTACAGTAAATTTAAATTTTCTTATAAACAAAAATGTTATTACCAGATATATTTTTTTCTATCTGATTTAATAGGAGTTTCGTCTCTACCAACGCTAAAGAAGAAACCTTATAAGAGATGCACTGATTGTTTATCAATTATTGCCAAAGGTCATCCGCATAACTGTTGTTCCAGCCAACGTGTGTTTAATCTGCATACGATTATTGATGAATCGAATCCTACAACCAAAGAGCATATCGTTTCATATTCTCTGGCCACTGATTTGACGACAAAGGAAAACTACCATAATAATACAATTATGCTTCCAAATGTAAAAGGCAAACCTACCAATGTAACTACTGTTAAGCAGAATAGGCACAATGTTGTACATCTAACTGCAGACAATATGAAAAACCTTCAATCGAATTTCAATTTAAGTCAAAGGACAACATTAGGTATTGTGAGCGTTTTTCGTAAAGCTGCGGGCAGCAAGAGAGTAGTGGAGAAAAATTTTAAAAGAAAACTGTATGAAAATAATCATTCTGTTGATAATTTTTTTGAAATCATATATTTTAATTTTGAAAATGGCAAAAAAAAGACATGTCCGTAACTCGTCAGGGTGCAATATGCTGCAACTATATTAGTGGTTTACTTCAGTTCGCTCAAGAAAAGCGTGGGTTATCAATGGTTAATTATAAATTTGGGATAGACGGTGGCGCAGGATTTTTAAAACTTTGTGTATGTATTCATTCTCCACATCAACTGAATTCCCCCGATAACTTTTCGCATAGACGTACTTTTGCGGAAGGTATAATTACAAAGAAATTTTGTGACAGTGGAGTAAAAAAGCTTTTTATTATTGGAACCTCCCCTGAGCAGTATCAATATAATTGATGTAGATGGTACTTTCGCTGTCGATTTAAAAGTTGCAAATTTATTATGTGGAATTGAACCTCATAGCAGTATGTATCCTTGCACCTGGTGTTTTGCGCATAAAAATAGTCTAAATAATCGCGAAGTTCTAAGAACAATAGAGAATATTGTAATAAATGGAAAGAAGCAGGGGGATGTGATAAAGCGGCCAAAGATTTTAAGAGCTGTATAAATTTGCCATTAATAAAGGGTTGCGATACAGAATCAAATACTTTAATAATAGATATTATAGTTCCACCTGAGCTCCATCTAATGCTTGGAGTAGTGAATACTATTTTTAATGATATGTTAAAAAAGTTTGAAAAAATTGCATTAATATGGGCTGAGAAGTGCTATGTTCAGCGAAAGATTTTTCGGGGCTGCTCAGGATTTGATGGGAATTGTTGTAAGAAATTATTACAAAATACAGATATACTAAGAAGTGTGTGTCCATTGGAGTGCTTGAAATATGCAAAAGCTTTTAAAGAATTTCATGCAGTGGTTGAAGCATGTTTCACTAATGATTTGAAAGATAATTACATCTACTGTATTCTAGCTTCAAAAAAAGCTACGAAGATCTTTCCATACCTATCACTCCAAAAGTCAACGCAGTCTTTTTTCATATTGAAGATTTTTGTTCGAGGCAAGGAGTAGGTNTATTCTAGCTTCAAAAAAAGCTACGAAGATCTTTCCATACCTATCACTCCAAAAGTTCACGCAGTCTTTTTTCATATTGAAGATTTTTGTTCGAGGCAAGGAGTAGGTTTAGGCTACTATTCAGAGCAAGCCATGGAAGCAGTACATTATGATTTTAAAAAAACATGGGATAATTAATACACAATTAAACCAAATAACCCAAATTACATGGAACATTTGCGAAAGGCAGTTTGTGATTATAATAGTCTTCACATTTAGAAACTTGTAATAAGGCATTTCTATTATAAATTATAATATGATAAACAATAAACTAATANTATTGAAGATTTTTGTTCGAGGCAAGGAGTAGGTTTAGGCTACTATTCAGAGCAAGCCATGGAAGCAGTACATTATGATTTTAAAAAAACATGGGATAATAAATACACAATTAAACCAAATAACCCAAATTACATGGAACATTTGCGAAAGGCAGTTTGTGATTATAATAGTCTTCACATTTAGAAACTTGTAATAAGGCATTTCTATTATAAATTATAATATGATAAACAATAAACTAATATATATAATTATAAAAAATTTAAATTCATAGTCTAACAAATAGTCTTGATTCTAGAAAACTTGGGGCAATTGTATCATTATTTTTGACTAAGGTTGTAGAAATGTTATTTAGGGTTAAGGTTCCAAAGTTTAAATGAACAAAAATAATCAAAATTAACCACAATAACCGAAAAGTGGTTACAGTTTGACCAAATTTCTAGGATTTCTTAAATGCCCATAATTTTCAAACTGCATGGGATAGATTTTTTTCTGATTTTTCTCATGATCGTTACAATCAATCCTGTCACCCCGTTTTGGCTTGACGTTGAGTTCTGGGACACCCTGTAAAGTAAACAGTTATAAATTAATTATGCAAGTAAGTCCGAACCGTTGTTAAACGTGTTTTCGTATATTATGATATTTTCTCTTTAATATTTGCTATACATGAAAAAATGTACGATTTCGCTCATAACACCATAGGGCTGATCAGGATCTTGTGCATAGCATATTCGTTGCATTTGTAAATTCACAACAATAAAATGCACACGGTTGCCCTGGCAGCAAGCATAACATTTGCAAAAGCAATTCGAACTGAAAATCCAAAGACCATTTCCACAACATCCTGACCAGCCCTAATGTAATTCTTAGTACTTATAGTAATTGAGACAAAAAATGCATGCACACCTCAATTTCCCTTGCCACTGGTTTTCCGGCTTAAGATGTATGTAAAGCAGAGGCGGGCATTTTTAGATTTTCCAAACACATGTAATTGGGCTTCAAAATGCTACTTGCTGCGACGTCGACACATGTATACTATCATCGTCTTCGTGCGTCTTACGATAATTGACGATTGACTGATGGTTCGCTGGTATTTCAGCAAAGCAAATCAAATAAGTTGCTGTTGAGTGTTCAGACGCAAAAAGTTTTCTTAGTGGTAAATAAGCATGAAAAATTGTGATACATTCCAAACCAATGTGGTACATTCAAATAAATAAATTTATAATTATGTTATATGCACTTATGGTCAGCTGATTAAGTTAGGTGAAATTTTGACCAGTTTTGGCTATTTATATTTTTTATTTATTTAATGTTTATCTTTTTTTGCTGACGGTGCTAGGCATTTTCTTCCATATAAAAGAAATTGCCAATCATTAAAAATCAACGCGATTTCTTAGCGCTTGAAATTTGCACTTTGAGCTACTAAATTTTAATGGGCTATAAAACTGCATAACTAAAACTTTTCTAGAAATTCTAAATAAAAAGCCAAAGCGACAGAATAAGATGCTTTTTTTAGAAATGATCTATCATTTTCTGATAGAGAATCATTTTCTGATAGACATTGATAACTTTCGTGTTGATGTATATTACTTTCACCAACCATAAATTTAATAAAGAACGCGATTTTAATTCTAAAAGCTTTATTGCTCGATCACCCTCTTTCACCTTTTCAAAATGACTATGACACAGGTTGTAATGTCTTTTTAAACAAGACATAACATTGCGACTCATAACGCGATAGCAGATCACGCATTGCGCACACCCATTCATGTTTTCTATGCCAAAAAAATGTATTTCCCATTCCTCCCGAAACATTTTATGTTTGTATTATTCGAATAGTTGCGCAGTGAAGTCTCAGCAGCAACTGATTTGATTTGCTTTGCCGAAGTGCTAGCAAAGCATCAGTCAATCGTCAATTATCGTAAGACGCACGAAGACGATGATAGTATACATGTGTCGACGTCGCAGCAAGNCAAAGCATCAGTCAATCGTCAATTATCGTAAGACGCACGAAGACGATCATATCATACATGTGTCGACGTCGCAGCAAGCAATGTTGTGTTTTGATGTAGAGAATGCCCATTCATTTATGCGCAAATGAATTAAAAAAAAAAAAAGAATTTTCAAGATCTGAAAGTTTTTTAGCTTACGGTGGTAGAAGTAGTAGAAATGTAATTTAGCAAAAAACAAGTGTTATCTATTCCCCAAATGTGGTAATGTCCGAACACTGCCCTGCAGAAAAACATTATCAATTGATAAAAAAGAACCTACTTGTAGTTAGCTTTTTCGCGGGATTTCTATAAAATATATAAATTGTAGTTAGCTACAAAAAGCTAACTTGAAACAAGTGGACAAGTAATGCAGGAGTAAAGCTCGATTGTTTTCTTTTAACGCGTTTCTATTTAAATATCCTGCACTTCGTAAGTACTTTTTCGAATTGAGGACAAATAAAAGGAAGATCGAAATTTCTATTATCATTTTGAAGTTATGTCTGACGGAGTTGGAATATGGGACCACCTACAGCGGAATATGTAAGCAAATATGAAATAAGAAAAAAATAATAAATAAAAAAAAAAAAACAAAAAAATAAAATAAAAATATTTTATTTTTCCTATTGATATTTTATGCCCAAAAGTAGTTAGTTACAAGTTAGTTACATCAAATGCAGAGGTAACCACTCTTGACTACATCTAATGCAGAGGTAACCACCTTTGACTATTTCGCGGCCATCGCCATAGAAATATAGTTAGCTTTCGTCAAAGGAAATATACAGATAATAAGTGACTTATAGCTCCTTCGTAATCAACTTAAAGTTAGCTTATAGTTAAATACATTTCCTGCAGGGTGGCTGTTGAGCAAAACTTCGCTGCTTCGCACACAAGCGCATGTGTGTGATAGTGTGAGTGCCCACCTCTGGATTAAAGGATTGTCTATCTAATGGTGCAATTATCGAATAATAGTGTATGTGGCATTTACANATAGCTCCTTCGTAATCAACTTAAAGTTAGCTTATAGTTAAATACATTTCCTGCAGGGTGGCTGTTGAGCAAAACTTCGCTGCTTCGCACACAAGCGCATGTGTGTGATAGTGTGAGTGCCCACCTCTGGATTAAAGGATTGTCTATCTAATGGTGCAATTATCGAATAATAGTGTATGTGGCATTTACACTGTTTCTTTATTCGAGCGACGATATGTTGTTGTGTCAAATGTCAGGACGTTAGCATACGCGGTTCCAGAGATAAGCGATATGAGAACTTCAGTTTGCATGGGCGGCCCACGCCTCTTTCCCATTATCTACCACTTTTCGCCATATGTACGTTATTGATATCATAAATAGCTGTGTCAAATTTCAGGACGTAAGCATAAGTGGTTCCAGAGATAAGCGATATGAGAATTTCAGTTTTAATAGAGGTGCCATGCCCCCTTTTCCAAAATCTACCAGGGCATGAATCACGTAACTTTAAAACGATAGTCGTTCAAACGATACTGACAAAACGACCTCGTAAAAACACTGATTTATGCATTTGTGTTGCTGTTGCGTGTTACTGTTATTGGTACGTGAAGCAAAACTAGAATCGAGTTGGCAATATCGCACAAACGATCAAACAATTTTTGGTTTTCTTGAAGCAACACAATCTCGACACGATATTGTTCAGATGATTGTCGTCATACGTGATTCATGCCCAGTTTTCGCCGTAAGTGCGGTGCGGACAACATATGTTGCTGTGTCAAATTTCAGGACGTTAACATAGCTGGTTCCAGAGATAAGCGGTATGAGAATTTTAGTTTGTATGGGCGGTGCCACAGCCCCTTTTCCCATTATTTACCACGTTTCGCCATAAGTACGCTATTGATATCATAAATAGCTGCGTCAAATTTCAAGACGTTGGCATAAGCGGTTCCAGATATAAGCGGTATGAGAATTTCAGTTAGTATGGGCGGTGCCACGCCCCCTCTTCCAAAATCTACCACTTTTCTGCGTAAGTACGGTATTGACAACATTTGTTACTGTGTCAAATTTCAGGACGTTAGCATAAGAGGTTCCCGAAATAAGATAATTTCAGTTTGTATGGGAAGTGCCACGCCCACTTTCCATTTTTCACCGTAAGTAGGGTATTTACAATCTATGCGTCGTGCTAGGTTTCAGCTCCCCAGCATAATTGGTTTTAGAGATATAGTAATTTTCACATTTTTGGCTATATGTCAGATGCCACGCCCGGGATTAACATTTCTGGATTAGAGGAAGTTATATCCTCTAAATCGGTGTAAGTTTAACTGAAATCGAGCGAATGGTGCCTTCAAAAAAGGGATTGCAAAATTTTCTTGTGGCGTATTTACACACTGTTCCTGAATTAGTTAAAAGTTCACTAAAACGTACGACAAAAATTTAATTGAAACATTCCCAAGACAGTCGGTTCTACGTACCGGAATGACTCGGGTTTTACCCGACCAAGGGCT
This sequence comes from Rhagoletis zephyria, assembly GCF_001687245.7. NCBI lineage: Eukaryota > Metazoa > Arthropoda > Insecta > Diptera > Tephritidae > Rhagoletis > Rhagoletis zephyria. The sequence continues at coordinate 6,802 of NW_016160325.1, forward strand.
GTTGTTTCGGCGACCTAACCCCGCTTAGATCGGCGATACCCCTCAATCATTGTTCGTCCATGGAACAACTCCTTGCAGCCGGATTGCTCCGCATCCTTCTTCTCCGGGCGGGCGTAGAGCCCAACCCCGGACCAGAAACGTATTTCTGCTGTGTTTGCCAGAATCGACTCCATCCAAACTCCACTTCGGTTAGATGCAATTCATGCAACGGATGGAGTCCCCTAAGAACCCGCTTTGTTCTTAGGCCTCATCAGGAGTGGATCACAAGCTATGTGGCTCCCTGCTGCTCAAGCCAAACGGCACAATCAGCCTCCACGGCTACCTGCTCGCGCAATGCACCCAACACCCGAAGAGCCTGCACGGCTCCGAGAAGCGCCTCTGGTCAGCAGCAAACCTCCCAACCCCCCACCGCGCGTTGTTGCACACACCACCTGCACCGTATGCCAGAGCAGAATATATCGGAACGTGACATCGGTCAAATGCAACTCATGCCTTGGCTGGTGTCACTTCCGCCTATGCTCCGCCCTATGCTGTAGAGCACCGCTGACACAGACAACAGCGCCCTCATTGCAGCCACCTACCAACAGGCAGCAACAGCAAGCGCGTCAGATGCAACAGACCCAAGGTAGACCTCACTCCTCCCTCGGCCCCCGTATCGCGACCAGCCTCCCAAGGCATACGAAACTCCTACAACTCAACTGCAACGGACTCCAGAGTAAGATTGAGGAGATAGTAGTCTTTATGGGTCGGCATGGCATATTGATAGCTCCGGTCCAAGAAACGAAGTTGCACAGCAACTCAACTCTATTGGGTTGCGCCGCCTACAATGTGCTCCGTAAAGATCGCGAGCGAGATAATGGTGGCGGANCACCTGCACCGTATGCCAGAGCAGAATATATCGGAACGTGACATCGGTCAAATGCAACTCATGCCTTGGCTGGTGTCACTTCCGCCTATGCTCCGCCCTATGCTGTAGAGCACCGCTGACACAGACAACAGCGCCCTCATTGCAGCCACCTACCAACAGGCAGCAACAGCAAGCGCGTCAGATGCAACAGACCCAAGGTAGACCTCACTCCTCCCTCACCCCCCGTATCGCGACTACCCTCCCAAGGCATTCGAAACTCCTACAACTCAACTGCAACGGACTCCAGAGTAAGATTGAGGAGATAGTAGTATTTATGGGTCGGCATGGCATATTGATAGCTGCGGTCAAAGAAACGAAGTTGCACAGCAACTCAACTCTATTGGGTTGTGCCGCCTACAATGTGCTCCGTAAAGATCGCGAGCGAGATAATGGTGGCGGANGGACTCCAGAGTAAGATTGAGGAGATAGTAGTATTTATGGGTCGGCATGGAATATTGATAGCTGCGGTCAAAGAAACGAAGTTGCACAGCAACGCAACTCTATTGGGTTGTGCCGCCTACAATGTGCTCCGTAAAGATCGCGAGCGAGATAAAGGTGGCGGACTAGCGTTCATCCTACACCACACAGTGCAGTATCGGCTTATCGAAGAAGACATCGGCCAGAGAGACACCACCCTAGAATGTCAGGGCATAGCTGTCCGGTCAGGCGATGTCGAGCTCGAAATATTCAACGTTTATATACCCCCTGTCACCTGCTGCCCGGCAGGATAGCACCCTGACATAGGTGCGCTACTCAGAGGTGAAAACCGAATGGTAGTACGTGACTTCAACACGCACCACGATCTCTGGCACTCAAGCCTGGCCAATGCTCCTTTTGGCTGAGGAGATAGACGATTCGACATTCTGCACCATGAACGACGACGCCCCCACCAGGATTATGGGTAGCTGCAGCAGCTCGCCAGACCTCACAATTGCTAGCGCTGGTTTGATCAACAGCATTTCATGGCGACCTATGCTAACACTAGCATCAGACCATCTACCCATAACCATCTCGATCAATAAGCCCACCGACTTTGCTCCCGCGGACCACCGAACCTACACCAACTTCAGCAAAGCTGATTGGGACGGCTACGCGGAAGCCACCGAGAGCAGCTTCGCCGCCCTTCCACACCCACAAACATACATACTGGCGAACGCCAGTTCCGCAGGGTAGTCTCTGCCGCAGCGGCTCGCTTCATCCCGTCCGGACGTATCGCGGAAGTCCGCCCAAATTTCCCGGCCGAGGAAGCTGTACTTGCAAATGAGCGTGACCACCTACGCCAGGTCGATCCCGGGGACCTCCGTCTGAGGGACCTTAATTTGGAGATTCGGCAACTGGTAAATCAGCACAAGAGGAAAAATTGGAAGGAGCACTTCAAGGCCTGTAACTTCACATCTGGTGTGAGTAAGCTCTGGTCAACCGTGAGGTCCCTGTCCAACCCAACGAAGCGTGATGACAGAGTGGAAATCTCTTTCGAAGGTCGAGCTTCGTCGGCCCGAAGAAATGCGCAGCCTACTTTAGTAGGCAATTCATGCTGCACCCTTCGGCAGACAGGAATCTGTATGCTGATGCTAAAACATTTAGGGCCTAAGGGAGTAGCTTACCTAACGGAGGTCCGGGGCCATTCTCATCATTCCTGATGTGTGGAAATCAGGGAGATTGGTCCCACTGCTGAAACCGGGGAAGCCCGCCAACAAAGGAGACTCTTATCGCCCGATAACGCTCCTTTCCCCGGTCACGAAGACACTTGAGGCCCTACTACTCCCATACTTCACCTGCCACCTGACCCTGACCTGACAGCACTTAACGCCATAAACACCCAAATAACTCGTGGCCTAAATCGAAACCGCCCCTGTGAGAGAATGGTCCTAGTAGCGCTGGACTTGTCAAAGGCGTTTGACACCGTCTGCCATTCCACGCTACTAGAAGACATCGAGGCCTCCTCACTCCCACAGGGACTGAAGCGATGGTCGGCGAATTATATGAGTGGTCGACAGTCTTCAGTAATCTTCGGAGATCAAACCTCGAAACCAAGAAGGATTAAACAAGGGGTTCTACAAGGTGGTGTTCTCTCCCCCTTACTATTCAACTTCTACATCTCGAAGCTTCCTCAACCACCTGAGGCAGTTTCCCTGATTTCATACGTTGACGATTGCTCGATTTTGGCGTTCGGGAATGGAATTGATGACCTGTGCTCAAAAGTGAACGACTATCTCTCCAGCCTTTCTCGCTTCTTCACTGCAAGGAGCCTAACACTCTCCCCAACGAAATCAACGGCGACCCTCTTCACCACCTGGACGAAGGAGGTCGGGCTAGAGTTAGGCATACACGTCGATGGCACACCAGTACCGACTGTAAACAACCCGAAAATTTTAGGGGTTACCTTCGATAGCCTGCTCTCCTACTTCACGCACACAACCGCAGTTGTCAATAAAGTACAGAGCCGCAACAAGGTCCTCAAGTCGCTCGCCGGCAGCACTTGGGGCAAAGACAAAGAAACGTTGCTGGCAACATACAAGGCAATTGGCCGGCCGGTTCTAAACTATGCTGCGCCAGTTTGGACGCCGGGGACTAGTTGGACGCAGTAGACGAAGCTACAGACTTGTCAGAACGACGCACTCCGGACAGCGACTGGGTGCCTTCTGATGACGCCTGAGTACCACCTACACAGCGAGGTTCGAGTGCTCCCCGTAAGGGGACACAACAAAATGTTTTGTAAGCAATTTCTGGTGGGGTGTCACACAAGTGAACACCCTAACAGACCTCTGCTTCAGGAGGAGACTCCGCCCAGGCACGTCAGGGTGCACCTATTCGTGTACAAGGACGCAGTCCAACAGTACGTAGACCAACCACTGGGCCCGACGACATACAGGCGAGCCATCAACGACATTCATAGAGTCAGTTACCACCTACCAAGACCTATGAATGCCGTAATAGGAGCCCAATCACCACCTGTAGAAGAGACGGAGCTTCAACTGCCAAGAGAGACCCGCGTTACCCTGGCTCAATTACGGTCTGGATACTGTAGCCGCCTAAACAGCTACTTGTCCAGACTCGACCCCATTATACCCAATGAGTGCCCGGAGAATCCCCCCACGACACCAACCACCCTTTACATGCCAGCTCAATCCGACTCAGCTAACACCTCTCTCCCTCTGGTACGAACCCATTGAAACAGCTCGTTTCCTGGGCCTCCCGTTAGTTGAGCTTGACGAAAATGATTGAACGTAGACCCGAAAAAAGCGGGGCTTAGTAGTGTCGCTACAACAACAACAACAAAAATTGAAAATGCAACTTTGTTCGTTATCACCTACGTAACCAAAATCCATTTTCACTAAAATCGTATCAGCCGTTTTTTGCGAAATATAGACATTCAAGAATTGCAAAATTGTAAAAATTTCAGAATAAACTTTTGCTCTCATATTTTATCTAATTCGTTGGATATAATTAAGATCACAGTTATAAGTAACTATCTGAACAGCCCCTGGCTCGTTAGCACAAAAGTCTTTTGCAGAGAAATCGTTAATAATGTATTTCTTGTTTTGATTTATTTTTACTAAATGTTATCAGCGTTTCAATATGCTCTGATTTAATAAGTAATTGTGTAATACAATCCGGGACTGAAAGTGTGTGTAGGCAAGTTGAGTTTTATTTACAAATATACAATACACCCTGTCGTATTACCTAAGTCAGGGGAAAACAGAAAAAAAGTATATAAGTAAATGGATTTTGGTTACGTAGGTGATAACGAACAAAGTTTCAATTTCAATTTTTGTCGTACGTTTTAGTGAACTTTTAACTAATTCAGGAACAGTGTGTTTATATATAGATTACACCGGTGCAAGCACTGCAAATGTATGTCAAAGGCACCATCTTTGTTGTTGTAGATATTTGTTTATTCTTCTTCGCAATACTCTGCTAGTTGCCCACCGGTTTCTTGGCCAGTAAGTCAGACTATCAGCCCGATTCTGTGCACTTGATAAATTGAAAATCTTTATAATTTGTCAATTTTTTATTATTTATCAAGAATTGGTATTCTAGCACAGAAATCAAAAGCTGTTTTCTTGATAAATTACAAAGATTGAAAATGCTATTAACAAATTGAAATTACACGTGAAATGTATAAATTTTGTATATTAATAAATTTGTTTCTAACAATTAAATACGTGTGCCGGCATTTGAACCTGCGACACACGGAATTATAGTCGACATCTGTACCTACTCGGCTACGGCAGTCAAAAGCTTTTTTTGGCCTTTGATTTCATATTTTTCAAATGTGACAATGAAATCAGTTCCACTCATGTAGAAATCAGTTCCACTAATGTGGAAATCGTAGAGCTTTTTGTTCTATAAATATTGACACATAATGCGAAGGAAGCTTTTACTTGATAAAAATCTTGATAAAATTTCTTTATAAAAAATGTATCAAGAAAACACTGAATTGGGATGTAAGTGTGATTATAGTCGTGTTTAAACAAATGCCCACAAACCAAACTATTGAGCAGGGTTGCCAGCAGGGTACGGAGAATATTTAAAATATTAATTGTATTCACAAATAATTCTTTACAGCAAACATTTGGTTCGAATTAAACGCTTTTTAAAATTCTCGATTATAAAAAATTATTTTTATCATTCGAGCTAGAGAGCACAAGCGCAACCACTTTGAGCAAATAAAAATACGAACAAATTAAAAATGTCTGTCATATAACTACAGATATTCAACACAAAAAACAAAAATTCGTTCGCAAATGATTCAAATTCATTCTTTTTTCTATTCATTCGCAATATGTGATTTAACGTCAAAAGAAACATTTGTTGATCTATACTCAGCTATTTTCAAAATAGTATTTTGCTTTCATACGTAGAAGTGCATTTTCGTAGACGTTATTTTGAAAGTTGGCTATAGCTCGAAAACTGTTCTACTATCTTATTATCTGACTTCATACTTGGGCTCAGCGGAAATTTTTAAATATGAAATGATGGTCAAATGCCAGAGCTCAGAACTTTTTGGAAAATTTGTTATCTAGTGTACATAATTATGGGAGAGTTATAGTATAGTTGCATGTTGTTTTATATTGCTGCAAAATGTATACGCAATATACAAATACAAAGCAGCATGCAACTTGGAAATCGCCCTATACTTATGTTANACATAATTATAGAAGAGTTATAGTTGCATGTTGTTTTATATTGCTGCAAAATGTATACGCAATATACAAATACAAAGCAGCAATATAAATAATTTCAATTTATAATACAGTGCTTTGAAAACAAGAGAATTAAAATAAATAAATTTTCTTCAACTTATATTTACATACATACATCGCTAAATAGTGATAAATTCGGGCAAATGTTTGCGGCAGAGAGCGAATGAGTCAGTTCATATTCATTCGTATATAACGAACGAAAACAATATAATTACATTTGAAATTAATGAGAGCGCAAACAAAATTAAAAAATACATTCTTCCGAATGAAAACAAAAAAAGAAAACAATCGTCACCAGGCAACGAAAACAAAAGGTTGTTATAAAGTTCGTTCACAGATAGCAAATACAAATGAAATTAATTAATTTTAATCATTTGAAAACGATTTTTTCTGAACCCTGGTTGCCAGTACATCATTATGTGGTTTCTATGTTTTAAGCTGAAATTAGTCAAGAACGTAAACCTACCGGTACGTAAGCCCGAGTCAGCTGACACGATCTGTCTTACCAGAGCGCCATGTAAATGAAAACTCAACACCGCAGAATTTTTCTGTAGTTGTAGCTCGGAGCGCAGAAATCTGCGAAATTTAGATTTTTCCGTGTCAGCTGATTTCTTCCTTCTATAGATGGTTGCGATTTCGTCAGTTTTGCAGATGGTAAAAAAGTTAAAATTTCCTATTCAAAATACGTTTAAAATATTCGAAATTTACTACTGAATAAGGTTTTTTTTAGAAAAAAGTAGTTTATATTTAGCTGCGATCTATTATAGCACGAAAAACTGTAGTTGAAAAGGTAAGTTTATGAAAAAGCATTGATGAGTGGCAACACTGTAGGGAACACCTAAAGAATACTGACCTTTGAGCTAGAGAAGAAAAAAAAGTGGGCGTGGGCCGCCCCCTTTTCCGGATTTTAACAGCATATTTTTTTTTTTAGTGCAAATTGACAGGGGCGGCGATAGGGGGTAGACGTCGAATTTACAACATTTTCAAAAGCTTATATTTCGAAAACTATTGAACCGATTTTCTAAATATGGACACAGTTGGAAAGGTGATTGAAGGGGCTTTCATTCGATACAATATATCGATGTATATAATGTATACACATTGCGAGAAAAGGTATTTATTATTATTATTATTATTATTTATTAACAAACTAATTAATTAATTGGCTAATATAAAGGAAAGAGCATTAGCTGCCATGGCTATCGGCTCTATTTACATTTACTTTCGTGGTGCATTATATATATATATATATAATTTGTCAGATGTTAGAAGTTAAATAAAATTACGAAAAATAGTTAGAATATATTTGAATAAATTTGGTGATTGTTGTTATATACGGGCTCTTATATGGCTGATGTAATTGTTGATGCTTTTTATGTTTTCTGTGGTAGGTGATTTGAGGATTTCAATCCAATTGTTTTTGAGGTGTTGATGTCTGGCTGCTCCGAGGGCAGGGCAGTGTGCGAAGATATGGCTTAAGGAGAGGTTGCCTCCACATAGTGGACATATTGGAGGTGGTTGGCCTTTCAGAAGATGTTCATGGGTGTCTATTGTATGGCCTAAGCGTAGACGAGAGAAGTTTTGTATATGCCTTTTCGGTAATCCAGATGGATATTGTGGCGCTATGAAATTTCTATTGATAAGTGTATAGTGGTGGTGATTATACAATAGCCAGTCTTGTTTCGATTTTTCGAGGAGCTGTCGTTTTAATCTCGCTTGTAAGTCTTTCTTCTCTAGAGCGTATTCCATAGTAACCGGTGCGTGTGAAGCGATTTTGCTGATTTGTCGGCCATTTCATTGCCATAAATCCCAGCGTGACCCGGTATCCAAAGCAGTCGTGTAGATGAAACGTTGTCGATGAGCAGGTCTCGTATTTGATTGATTATGTTGAAGTTAGAAGCAGGATTTTGAACAGCTTTTAGAACGGATCTGCTATCGGTGCATATGAGTGTTTTGTTATGATTATTTTGTGCCAGGATTAAGGCAGTGCGAATTGCGACCGCTTCCGCTGTAAAGACAGATGCTAGATCGGGTAACGTTTGGACTCTCAGAGTTTTGCCCAATTTATTGACTACTGCGAAACTAGCTGGGCCGTAATCGGTTTTAGATCCATCCGTGAACCAAATGGTCCAATTGTCGGCTTCGTACTGCGCTTTGCGTTCCTGAAGATAGAAGCGTATACATCTCTTGGTGTGTCACTTTTAGTATATCTGATTAGCGAGAGGTCACACGAGACTTTTTTGATTTCCCAGGGAGGGTTTTTTGTCTGGTAAGATTCAGATGAATATGGAAGTTCCATGTTCTGTGTAGTCTCAAAGATCGTATGCATAACCGAATGATGGCGATTGTTTCTGTTGATGTTATTTATGTTACTTATGTCTTCGTTGATGACCGAGTTGCACGAGAAGGCAAGTTTAGATACCAGTCTTGTTTTGATTTGATATGCCCTTTCTTCGATCGTCGGTAATCCAGCCTCTGCCAAAAGATTATGGATGGGAGTTGTGCGAAACGCAAAGGTACTCGCTCTCGCTGCTTGGTGGTACAATGCTTTTAAGATGTTTAGAGTTGACTTTGGGGAGCTTCCGAAAAGAAAGAGCCCGTAATCTATTTTGCTTAACACTAAGGTTTTAGTTAAATATATTAATGTGTTGATATGTACATGACATGCTTTGCTTGCAAGGTAAGTAATTATATTTATTCTGGCAGCTAATGATTTCTTTAGATACAAGCAGTGTTCGTTCCATTTATAATTATGAGAGAATATAATGCCTAAAATCTTTAGTTTTTTAACATTTTCAATTTCGACATTATTTATAGACATGATTCAATAATGAAAGGTTTTGTAAGAAAAACTTTCTCTCGCTCTAATTTTATCAATGACACTCCCACCATACTCCTAAAAACAAAAACAGTGATATTTCTTTTCCAAATATCTTTGCAAGTTTTAAGAACATTTTTAAATTGTTAGTAGTGAAATTTTTACTTTTTAAATTTGAAGAAATGTTTGTTCTTCATTCGCTGGCGCCAACAAGACAAAATGTGTGAGCATCGTGGGACTACAGAAATTCAATGTAGGCTAAAGAGACGAAATTCTCTTAAATGCCGAAATATATTTGTCGATATTCGTGGAGACCTCTTGATTCTGCCAAGTCGCTGTAAAGTAAAGCATGCAATGGTTTTGGTAAATGAGCCAACGAAGGTATTTAGGTATTGTCCTCCACAATACACTCCTGGTGTCTCCGAATGAGGCTTTGACGCAATATAATATTGCCAAACCGCATCCATAGGCCCAATCGTCACACGTCAGCTCGGTTTAGTCAATGGCGCGATGTATGTAATTGCACACTTAAAAGGTTTACGCACGAGGCGAATGTTGGCTGGCGACCAACTTTGTTGAAAGCGATTAGTTGAAAGTAGAATGCAAAGTTGAACAATGCAAACGCCTTTTTATGGCGAAAATTTTTATATTTTTTTATATTTTGATATTTTTAATCATTCAAAATTTTTTTGCGGGCAACCCGGCGAATGGTTAATATTCTGACAGTTGTATAGTCTCCCCAGAATATTAAAAGTGCGACATCAAAGAATTCGAATTACCATATTCGAAACAATCGAGCCATATCCGCGAAGGAAACGTAAGCTCCAAATTTTTTTATGTGCCGTTTTTTTTTTGTTTAATAAATACTGCATATTTTCCACAAACAAATAGCTTCTTCATATCCATCATCTGGCAAACAAATACAACAAAAAAAAAAGCTGAAAGTGGACCATCCATTCTCGAGTTATGCGCTATCTGACGTACGCAAGTTTGGTATATACATAGAAATATTTATTTTCAATAACAATCGGGGGTTATATTCGATGCAAATAAGCTTGTTTAAATTAAATAATTAAATCAAATTCGTTTTTGTTTTAAAATACCACCATTCACTATTATCCACACCTTTTTATGGAATTTAGCTCCCATTTTAGGAAGTGTGATTGAATTCTTCCCCTTTTTCCCCTGCTTCCATAAACCATCCCTGTGGGTGGGAGTGCCAAATTTTAGAAAAAAGCTACTTACAAAACCTTTAATAATTGAATCATGATTTATAGATAATCTACGGTTGAAAAAGTCGCATGAACGTTTTCTACAAATGTGAAAATTTTTTGTTTTTTCTAATGATATCCTGGCTCCGGACTGGTCAGACCATTCCAGTATATCTTTTACTATATTTTTGATAATTAAATTGGTTTCTTCATTGTCGTTACTTTTACAGAGAATATAGACGTCGTCAGCATACAGGCAGTGATCGACTCGATTGTAGGATTTTATAATGTCGCTGATTTCGTTAAAGGCAATATTAAAGAGAATGACTGAAAGCGGAGAGCCCTGTGGGATTCCATTGCTTAAGGGATATATGTTGGAAAATACATTTTGGATCCTTACCCGGAATTTTCTATTGCTTAAAAAGGATTTTATGAACTTGCAAGATTTTGGGGCCAACTCCCCAAGAATGAAGCCGCCGAAGAATTATGTGTGACCCGATTCGGTCAAATGCTTTTTCGAAATCCAGTGACAGAATGGAGACGTGGTTGCTAGTGCAGCCTCTATTTGCTCTGAAAGCAACCTGGTTGGGGTTTATTAGTTGCTGTGTCTCGATAAGCCACGCAATTCGGTTCGCTATTATCCGCTCAAGTGTTTTTGATAAACAAGAAAGTAGTGATATCGGACGCTATCCATCGGTAGTGAGGGGGTTTTTATTCGGCTTACGGATAGGTATTATGGTTGCTATTTTCCAATTCTGTGGAATAATGCCCGTTTCGAATATACTGTTATATAGGTGTAAAAGTCGAGATTTCCCTATTGCGGATAGCTCGTTAATCATCTTGTAGGAAATACGGTCGAAGCCGGGTGTTTTTCCTTTTGCTTTGGCAGTGCACATAGATAATTCGATTTCACAGATTTGTTTTTCGATAAGGGCTGCTGATGGATGTACTTCATTAAGTGGGGATATCTGATTTAAGACCATGTCTTTTTCTATTGTAAAATTATTAGGAAAATTGCTGTCAGATGAATAGGTGGACCATACTGATCCAAACTGGTTGGCAATCACAGTAGGGTCTGAGGAAGTGGTGTTGTTGGTTTTTATGGCGACGATGGGGTTGTGTGGGCTTCGGTGGCAGAGCGTATTTATTTTGTTCCATATTTCAGGGACGGATGAGGAGGGGGATATGGATTCTGTGAACTTTTCGAAGCTAGCTCTTTTTTGGGTTTTCATTTCTTTTCTGAACTTTGCGTTCAGCTTTTTGAAGTTTATAAGGTTTTCGGAAGTTTGGTTGTTTTTGAACTTGTACCAGGCTTTCATCTTTTCTGTCCTGAGGATAGAAAGGTCTTTATTCCACCATGGAACATGGGTTCTAGGAGAATTAGACGCTTGTGGAATATGAAGGTTGGCGGCGGAGCGGATTGCTTTGGATATGTTTGCAGCCTCTACGTTTGGAGATCTCGATTTTGCCCTTTGTTCAAGCTCAATGTCGACATGATTGGAATATTTTGGCCAGTCGGCGAAGTCCAATAGGAATTTTGGAGGAACCTTTGTTCGTTGAGGGGTGTTAGGATTATGTGTAAACTTCAAAATTATGGGAAAGTGGTCACTATGGTGGAGGTCATCGAGAATTTGCCATGTTATTAAAGGAAATAAGGAAGGTGAGCATAGGGAGATGTCAACGTGGGAGAAGGTGGAATGGGTGGAAAAATGAGTCGGCCTACCATCATACAAGACGCATAGGTCAGACAGTCTTAAAGCATTTTCAATAGTGAGTCCGCGGTGGTTGGTGGTGCTTGATCCCCATAAATGGCTCCATCCATTGAAGTCGCCAAGTACTATTAGCGGAGTGTTTATTGCGCAGAAAATATCTGTAAGATCCCTACTACTAAATTGCTGACTAGGTGGTAGATATAGGGACGCTACCGTGAATTTGATGTTTAATCAACTTCTATTATAACAACCTGAAGAGGAGAGTTGATGTTAATCCTTTTATGTGGAATGTGGTTTTTTATCATCATACCAACACCCTGCTTGGATGTTGTGTTAGTTGGTGTGCTTGTAAAGTAGTTAGTGTAATTGTTTGGAAAAGTTGGTGTAGAGTTGAAGCTACAGTGTGTTTCTTGTATTGAGATTATACTTGGGTTGTGTTGCTTGATCAGAATTTGTAATTCTGAGAAGTTATTGTAATAACCTTTCATATTCCATTGTAGAATATTCAGGTTCATGATGAAAAAATAAAGATTCTCCACGTTTGAAAGGTGACTTTACAAGGAGAGAATATAAATATTAATGCTGAAGGTCGTCTGCAGAGAGATTTGTAGGATTGTCGAGATTTTCGACGCTTTTTATAAAATAATCATTGTTTTTTAGGAGGGTTTGGGTAAAAAGAGATATTGGTGACATTGTTGTTTGGTTGGTTTGACTAGTTGAGCTAGGTAGCGCAACTGGATTTGGATTTTTTGATGCCAGGCTAAAGTTGGCGTTGTTTGAGGTTGTTGGTTGTTGTTGTTTAAGTGGTTGTTCTTTAGGTGGTTGTTCTTTTTGTTGGTTTTGAGGTACTACTAATGTGGTTGCTTCTGTTATGATGGATGACTCTAGATTATTGGAATTTTGGTTTTGTGGTGATGTTGTGGCGGTATCTTTCGATACTGCATTTGAAGAAGGGTTAGTTTCATTTTCCCTGACTATGTCTGAATAAGGGCCGCGAAGTGGGGGGAGGCGTACAGTGCTTTTGTATTTTCGTCGGGCTTCGCCCACACTGCATTTTTCTAAGGTTTGGATTTTCAGAATTTCTTTAGCCTCTTTAAACTTACTGCAGTTCTTGTCAGAGGAAGGATGTTCTTCCTCACAGTTAGCTCATTGGATTCTAGTGCAATCTTCTGGGTCGTGTGGAGGAAGGCTGCAGATGAAGCACATCGGGTTGCGTTCACAACGTTTGATGGTATGCCCCAATTTTTGGCATATTTTACATCTCATTGGGCTGGGGATGTAGGGTTGCACCTTAACCTTATACCAAGCAACGTCGACTGTCTCAGGGAGACGGTATAGATCGAAAGTAAGGACCATTTGGCCAGTAATTGTTCGTTCGCCTTTTATTATCTTAGAAAATTTGTAGACGCCTGTGACGTGTTGGTCTTTCATTTCATTGATTATTTCCTCTTCGTCCACGTGCTTTAAGCAAGGGGCATAAATAACACCTTTTACGGAGTTTAAGGTATCATGAAGTTTGACGTTTACTAGACATAGGTTAAAAAAGGTTTTTATTTTCAAGAATTTCTCTGCGACTTGCGGGTTGCGCGTTAGCACAAGAAGATTGCCGTCGCGGAGTTGGGATATGGAGTAGACTTCAGTTGAAACGGCTTCAATGCATTTTTTGATAGCAAATGGACTGAGTTTAGAAAGTGACACGTTGTTGTCTGGTGAAGAAATTAATATAAATTTAGGATTAGGTGTGTAAGAGTAGTTTTTGGAAAAATGTCGGTATTTGAGTTAGGTTTTCTTTTCTTTTTGGTTGGGATGTCTAGAAAATCTGCTAAAGCAGAGAATCTATTTGGCGACCTATCCGGGGGCCCCGGGGCCATGATAACAGAACTAAAATGTAAGTAGTTTGGTATCTATCACGTGGTTTGGCACAATATTAATTAGTCGAAGAAAAACAAATATGAGCACAAAGTAGATTACGCGATTAACGGAATGTTAACACACAAGTAAGCACAACCAATCACTGCGAGAGAAAAGACGTCTGTTCGCTTTGAATGATAGTCGGTGACTGGCGAGAAAAGGTAAAAAACGAAATTATGGCAATTTTTTTTTATAAAAATGTATGTTTTTCTTTAAAAAAAAAATACGTAATTAACTATATTAACAGATATGTTTATCAGAAAGAGCACAAAAATGCCGTTAATTTGATATATGACTTGTAGCAAAAAATTCTTGTGGACATCATATTTGACTAAATATATATAAAAATATAGTTTTATATGAAAAAGGAAAAGCGCCGCAGGCGAAAATTTGGAATAAGAAATCACGCTATAGAAAATCTTACTCTCTTTAGTTTTTACAAAAATTGAATTAAAATTAAAAAAGTACTAAAGAAATATATACAAACCATTTTTTTAATCACTTTATTTGTTATAAGATTGAGTTGTAGAACTAAATGGATAATTAATCAAGCTACGCTATCCACAGTATTTTTGCGTAGAATTTCTTTATGCGTAGGCGGCCTTCGGCCGCGCTTAGGGATTATAACCCCCACTATGTAGAATTCTTCATTCTGTGTTGCCAAATAAAAAGGACTTAACACTTTTTGGAGAGAACACCTTTCTGTGTAGGCGGCCTTCGGCCGCGCTTACGGATTATAACCCTCACATCGTAGAATTCTCCTTTCTGTGCTGCCAAAGAAAAGGGGCAGAACACCTTTTGCAGAGAACACCTTTTTGCGTAGGCGGCCTTCGGCCGCGCTTAGGAATTATAACCCTCACTACGTAGAATTCTTCTTTCTGTGTTGCCAAATAAAAGGGGCTGAACACCTTTTGCAGAGAACATATAACATTAATACAGTTGTTTTATTGCACTGCTGGCAGTTGTACTTAAACCTAACTATATAAAATTATACGCCAAATTAAAGGTATTTTTTATGGACTTTCCGATAAACATATTTGTTAATATAGTTAATTACGTATTTTTTACGAAAAACATACATTTTGTAAAGAAAATTGCCATAGTTTCGTTTTTTTACTTTTTCTCAAAATATTTATTTATTTATTTAATATTTTATAAATGCATTTATAAAATATTGTGGGGTGCAGGTGGACAACTAGGTCATGGTGCACCGGCGATGAATAACCCTTTGTCTATCAGATGCATTGAACGATGTTGTTGTGGGCCGATAGACGATTGTGATGCTTTCGCTTGTGCTGCAGTCCAGAGCTTTAGATGGATGGAGAGTTCTGGATATTGGGCAATGAAAAAGGATGTGTTCAATGTCCAATTTGACCAAACAAGAGGTACAATTGAGTGTGTCCATTCTGGTGTAGTGGTGTTTAGTGGAAAATAGCGTTGTTCCAAGTCTGACTCTAGCAAGTGTAACACATTCCTCACGGTAAAAGTTGGGATTATAGTTCGATCTTGATAGTGCTGTGTTGTGAACCCTTAAAAAGTTGCGAGCGAAGTTCCACTCAGCTGACTTTGTTACAGATTGTTTAGCGGACTAACATGAAATGATTGCTGTATCTATACATCGACGCTCGTAGATTAGAGGAAGGCGTGCAGCTTCTTTCGCTGCGATGTCAGCCAATTCGTTTCCCAGTATACCAGCATGCCCTGATACCTAGAGAATTTTTAGCGGCTTGGTGAGATTAGTATTGCCGAAAATGAAGTTAAATACGTTACCACTTTTCATAGTCAGCGCTTTAATGACGCTGAGGCTATCCGAGCAAATCAATGTTTTATGGTTGGTTTTCAAAATATGTTTGCATTATATAGATAGATATACATATTGAATGAAAGGTCCTTCAATTACCTTTCCAACTGTGTCCATAAAATCGGTTCAATAGTTTTCAAAATATATGCTTTTGAAAATCTTGGAAATTCCACGTTTAGCCCCCCCTAACGCCGCCCCTGTCAATTTGCACCAAACAAAAGTTTACCATTAAACTCAGCAGAAAGGGGTGCACCACGTCCACGTTTTCTTTTTTCTCTAGCTCAAGAGTCGGTATTCTTTAGGTATGCCCACTGTAGTAAGCAAAACTGAGGGCTCCAGTAATCTACAAAAATTCTGAGTATACAAACTGCGTTTAAGTATACTTTCTGCGTTCTTGACTAATTTCAGCTTTAACTTGTTGAAAATTAAAGGCGTCCGTCCACTTACATGTGCAAATACCAAAGTGATTTTTATTCACAACACGCGTACAGTTCAGTGTATCTTAACTTAGGGCGGGACCACACTTTAAAACTTTTACATAGAGTGTTCAGTAACCGTATAAATTTTATTTTTACATGGGTAGGGGCATTTACTTCGAAGGACTTGGGCTAAACCTCAGTTTTCGCTTACCGGACCATTGTAGCGTCTTTCAAGCAGAGCTAAACGCCATAATGGAGGCGGCTCGTTGGCTCATAACCTCCGCCTCTCCAGGACGGCCTATTGTCATCTATTCATCCAGACTGCTATCAAATCTCTCAAATCTAACAGAACAACGTCCATAGTAACCATAGAATGCAGGAAGACTCAACCTGCTGGTATCAAAATGCTCCTTGATTGTTGTATGGTTCCCTCGACATAGGGACATTCCTGGCAACTGCCTAGCCGACGAGCTGGCAAGGAAGGGGAAGGAAATATTTGAAGTCAATTCTGCTCAGAATGCGGGCATACCTGTAACCTGCAAAAACACCACCATTGCGGCTGAACTCATCGAGGAGGTAAATACCTGGTGGGCTGTGGAAACCACCTGCCATACTACCAGGCAAATTTGGCCAAAAATTGATATAAGGCGATCCATAGCTCTTACTAGGCTGGACCGCTCCTATCTCAGATTAGTAGTCAGGGTAATCACCGGACACTGCCTGATGGGCACACACGGAAAAAAGTTATGATATCCAACCAACGATTTTTGCCGCAGTTGCAGAGACGGGGAAGAGGTGGGAACATCGAACACTATCTCTGCCATTGTCCCTCCCTGGCCACTTTCTAGATTGTTTGGCCGACTTGGACTCGGCGAACGTCCTCGACTTTTTGTGCTTATAAAATGCACTCGGTACTAAGGGAGCGAAAGAAACAAATGACTTTGACCAGTGGTATCACAACGGGCTTTTCCAGCCCACGTGTGATAAGCGGTCTGCGCGGACAGCCACTCTAACCTAACCTAACCTAACCTAACCTACCTAACACCACATAAAAGTAAAGCATCATTTTTGAAAATCGAACGAACGATACAGATTTGATGACATGAACAATCGCGGCGTTAAATATTTAACGTCACACGAGACGAAAANACATCATTTTTGAAAATAGAACGATCGTAAAATGATCGTCCCGTGAGACGAAAAAAATAAAAGTCCCAGATAANCGGCGTTAAATATTTAACGTCACACGAGACGAAAAAATAGAAGTTCCATTTAATTATTATGAGAACACGTAAATAATTTCCATCGTAAAATGATCGTCCCGTGAGACGAAAAAAATAAAAGTCCCAGATAATTATTAGAAGATGAAAAAGTTTTTAGTCTAACGATTTTAGTCTCAGGAGACCAAAACCGCTTTCCATTGTTCAGTAATAATTATACAGCAATATTTAATTTTATTATTTCTTATAATCGTCAGGCTGACTACACACGGGGCAACCGTTGAAGCAACGTGTTGAGGCAACCTGGTTTTCTTCTTCAATATACACGAGGCAACCATAGAGNCTTTCTAGATTGTTTGGCCGACTTGGACTCGGCGAACGTCCTCGACTTTTTGTGCTTATAAAATGCACTCGGTACTAAGGGAGCGAAAGAAACAAATGACTTTGACNGACTCGGCGAACGTCCTCGACTTTTTGTGCTATATAAAATGCACTCGGTACTAAGGGAGCGAAAGAAACAAATGACTTTGACCAGTGGTATCACAACGGGCTTTTCCAGCCCACGTGTGATAAGCGGTCTGCGCGGACAGCCACTCTAACCTAACCTAACCTAACCTAACCTACCTAACACCACATAAAAGTAAAACATCATTTTTGAAAATAGAACGATCGTAAAATGATCGTCCCGTGAGACGAAAAAAATAAAAGTCCCAGATAATTATTAGAAGATGAAAAAGTTTTTAGTCTAACGATTTTAGTCTCAGGAGACCAAAACCGCTTTCCATTGTTCAGTAATAATTATACAGCAATATTTAATTTTATTATTTCTTATAATCGTCAGGCTGACTACACACGGGGCAACCGTTGAAGCAACGTGTTGAGGCAACCTGGTTTTCTTCTTCAATATACACGAGGCAACCATAGAGGCAACAATTGCGGCAACCTCAGTAGTGTGTGCTCTGTTATGAAATGAAGATACGGAAGAAAATTTGGTTTTCTATCAAAACACCGTTTCAGCTCAACTGTTTTCAATGAGTTAAGCCAATAAACTCAATACACAACGATAAACAGGAGGCAACCGACACGGCAATCAACACAAATTATTTTGATACGTGTTGACGCAACTTGTTTTTCTTCAATACAAATGAGGCAACCATTGCGGCAACCTCAGTAGTGTGTGCTCTGTTATGAAATGAAGATACGGAAGAAAATTTGGTTTTCTACCAAAACAACTTTTCAGCCCAATTGTTTTCAATGAACTAAGCCAATAAACTCACTACACAACGACACACACGAGGCAACCGACCAAGGCGAATACATATAAGGTGGTATCGATTGAGAAAATACAACAATTATTTGTATTTTGTTTTTGCTTTTAGCGGGCCATTGTCAAATTTCAGCTATTCTTCCCCGAATGAAAATGGGCGACAGAAAATGCAAACACTCTCACGTTTTCACTCACTCACTAACGAAATACAAAATTTTGACAATCAAACGCTACTCACAGCTGATGAAACAACACCACCTTATATAAATTCGCCTTGCAACCGACGCTAAAATCAACACAATATATCAAAATATTTTGATTTTCGGGCGACACACAGTGTTCCGACTATATGGAGGCAGACGGAAACAATAGTTAACCTGCTCCGATTTCGCTGAAACTTGGCATGTACTCTAACTTAACTTAGGAATACGGAATTATGAAATTTGGTAGCTCTTGTGGGCGGAAGAAAAAATTTCCTCCGATTTCGATGAAATTTATTTTGTACTCTCTATTTTATTAGAGAAATCTAAATATAAAATATGGGGAAGATCGGATGACTATAACGTCTACAGCTGGCGAAATATATGGGCCCAGGCAAATGTTATGGAATTTCGGTTAATTTTTGGTTCCTGCTTTCCACTCTCAGGAAACAAAGTTTATACTTAAAAATTGCATAGGCGTATATATTCTCCTTTCCATCAATGTTTGGTGAGATTTTTCCATTGTTCGAAAAATTTATTAGCGAAATTACGCAAAAAGATGTTGAAAATCCAAAATTAAGAAAAATAAAATGACATATATTTGCAAAGTCGCACGAAAAGATCTAATTATATATTCGAAAACTACATACAATTGTCTTAATCATACGTCTAATTTCAAGACATAATTTCAGATACATTTCAAAGTAAATTCTTTAAGAAGAAAAATTCCAAATAAATCATAAATACTTTCACCTGAATATTCCACGACACTTAAAATATTGATTACAGTTAGAAAAGAAACATTTTCTTTAATGGGTTCAGCGCCAAAGGTAACTAAACTTATGTCGATATTTTTTTTTGTGAAATGTAGCGTTAGTGGAGAAGAGGGGTGAGTAAATGAAGTGAATTTTTATATTTATGACTTTTACTTTTGCCTCTCTAAGCCCAACTGGTTTACTTTAGTAACTGTCGCCATTACTTTTTTCCACCTGCCTCCATATAGTCGAAACACTGTGCGACGGTTGCGGCAACACGAATTTCTATGAGCACAATGTTATGGGCTGTTTTTGCTTACTTGTAAAAGCACATTTAGCGCACTTAGCTCTAAATGCTACTCTAAATGTACATTTATCCATACAAAATCCGTCACCTAAATGTAACTAAATGCAACTCCGTTTTAGCATTAAGAATCTAAATGCTAAAGGCAACCCTGTGATCTTCCAAAATGTCCACGATTCGAACATGGTTTAATTAGAAAAAGTGGCAACATTGCTTCTTCGCGTATACAGTGGCTAGCTGCGTTTCAGTGATCGCCGATTGAGATTACATTTATTATTTTACATTATTTGGATAAAGAAAATTTACGCAAATTGAACATCGATGTGATGCTGATAGAAATCTGGATGAATTTCTGATCATCTCTGTTTGTTTTGTTTCCTAATTAAGTGAGGAAATTTTAATTGACAGCAACGACAAATGAATATATACACAAACAAATGTTCGGTTATGGTTAAAACAATTCAAGTTTTTGTATTGAATTTTTGGTTTAAAATTTATTTTTTTCCTTTCCTGTAGGTTTTTTGCACATTATCTTCTGCGTGAGAATTGATCGTAGTAGATACGGATCTGAATAAGCGAATGGAACAAGGCTGTTTGTTAAAAGCATACGATTTCGAACTCGCGTAAATGTACATTTGCTAAATGCGATAGCATGAACGCTCTTCGAAAACATATGTTCGAAAGTGCTAAATGTTGCATTTTAAATGCAGCAAAAACGCTGCATTACATACGAGACAACGGTCGAAGCATGGTCTCTGGTTGAAATGTCTTTGAAAATAAGAGAAAATTTCCCGATAAGTTATTTCGCCACGTTCCAAGTGTACCTTAAATAATGTGCTTGTACCGAACGTGCGTTCAAATTTAAGAAGCTGAAGAGTGATTACAAGTCTACCTAGTTTTACATCCCTTTTTCGAACCACTTGTTCGCTTCTTCCTTTTATTCTATAAAATTATTCTTTAAACTCTCATTCTCATAACAATGTAACGACACACCCAGTTGCTCTCTGCTCGATTGGCGCAATCTTGTTCTCTACCATTCTTGCGTCATAACCGTCTTATTTTCATAGAGTAGATTTTAAAGCGTTGAAAAATGTTTGGTTGTTGTTGTAAATCACCTAAACACTTGTAAAAGCTTTAAAGTTTTCCATTATGACACTATCGTTGAGAAACATTGTGAACCCCCGGATACTCGTATAAAAATATTTAATAGTATGTATATTACTAACCTTAACATGTTAGAGCCACGTTTTCCATAGTTCCAAAAGTTTTCATGCTCGAGTATTATACGCAATATTATATGGGATTTAGAAGAAAGCTCCGTGATCTTAGTATGTTTAGTGAAAAAGGCAAGCATCTCAAGACTCCCATAAATCAAGTTGTGATAAAGACTGCTATCTTCTGTGCTTTGCTTATCAAATTTTTTTGGCGGCCACGAAAGAATGTCCTGTATATGATCCAGAATCTCAAGCTGGCAGTGCAAGCAAACTTCTTGAATACGATTGGATTTAGCATTAAAAATGTCATAAAAACTTGAACGGGCAATTTTGGCAGCAGGAGCATAATTATCAAACTGAGAAAATAGCCAAACTGGTACCAACTGTTTCAAGTAAGGCGCCATCATACGTTTACATTTCAATGCTAACACTTTCTGTACCTCCTGTGTTAGCTCCCGTACGTTATGAGCCGGATTGTGGGCAAGATCGAGGTAGATTTTAGACCACAATGATAAGATTTGTCCCACCTCTTCAAGACTAGCGTAATTTATATCGTCTATCAATTCTTCCAATGCCTTTTTTTTGGTAATTGGATCCTTTTTATTTAGTTTCCTCATCGCGATATGAAGGTTTGTGTTAGGTGTGCATTCATTTATATGGTATTCACTAGATGTCATTCTTTTATTCGATACATTCTTGTTTTTTAATTGTGTGGGAAAGCAAATTGAGGTCTGACTACCCAGTAACTCCGCACTACGACTACTACTGGATGGCTGCAATAATAAATAATTTTTGTAAGATCCGTAAAAATATGCATGTACTACGAACATTGTACATTACATTCTACTCTTGGCAGTTACTCCTAAAAAGTTTGATAAAAATTGTTAACAATGTGTAATCTAGGCTGACTTCCAAAACGTCAATTGCTTTGCATACGTACAAAGTATAATATTCCATAGCGCCGAGCTACAAAATATTGACTATGGATACTTTTCCAAAACGCATAAGAAAAGTTATCAGTGCATCAGAAACAATGTTGGTGCTTCGTTTGTTATTGGTTACCATTGGTGTTTTAAAAATGTAAATTTCAGAAAAATTTTTCATTGCTATTTTGAATATTTAAAATATGCAATGTATATGGTTGCAATGTGTCGCAACTCTGCATATACAAACAGTTTGAATACCGCAGTATAACAGTTTCCAAACCCTTGTCAAATTTGGTTTGGAGATAAACGACGAACGAAAAATGACACTGAAGATGGCACAACGCCGAAACCGGTTTATCTCCAAACCAAATTTGACAAGGGATGACGGAAATTCGTTCCATAATACATCATACACCCACCCTGTCGGAAACAACAACAACCAAAAAGAAGTTTCCAAACATTGCATTAATACGTTTTGGAAGTCAGCCCTACTGAGCGATGCACAGTAGTTCAGAGCAGAGACTGCGTTGAACGCCAACTATTGCATACTCAATCAATACTGCTGCTTTGTATGACTGAGCAGCGCGTTGATTTGTTTTGTGTAAATTACTTTATTTTAGGTACATAGCACGTTAAAACTTTCGTGAAGATTTGAGCACACGAAGTTAGGGTACCATTGATGGAATTGAAGAGCTTCATATTCGTACTCTGCCCTAGATTAGCATTTAAGTTGCATTGCAAAATATATCACATAGATCTCTGCATAAAAATTTATATCACACTGAATAAAGAAAAATATACATATTTAAATTATAAAATAATTAAGGGCGGTATTATCACTTGTGAAGCGAATGAATTTGGCGAAGCGGACGGTTTGGCGAAGCGAATGGATTGGCGGACGCAACTTAAATATGCATTAAGAGTGTTATATTTTACCAGCTTGTGGAAGTTCTTTGCATCGCGAACATGTTTAATGCCTTCTCTGTCCTTTATTTCGCTTCGCCAAACCGTTCGCTTCGCTAAAATCATTCGCTTCGCAAGTGATAATACCACCCTAAATTGTATTGCAAAAAAATCCAAATTAACGCTTTTGTTTTGGTTTTCTAGCTCAATAATAATGCTCTCAGTGAAGCATTTTCTGTTCACGAAAATCTTGGATGATGTGTTCCAAAATTAGCTCCGAGCAACTTAAAATTTTAGTTGAAGTGAATTAACTTCTTACTGCTCTTGTTAAAAAAAAAAAACAAAAAGAAAAGTCTAATTTCGGCGAAGCCGAACATTTAATACCCGGAACACGTATTAAATATAGTTTTTTCACCTTTTCAAAAACTACCGTTACATGGCAAACAGGGAGGGTTTTACTTCTATTTTACACATCTTCGCTAGTATGTCAGTTAGACTTCATGAGATGATCTTACATACAGTGTTTTTTTAATATTTGTAATCTTTTTCGTAATAAATTTTGTTCGTTAATTTTTAATAGAAATATAGTTAATTTTTTGTTTTTGTTTTTGGCCTTTGAATTTTAAATGATGAACCATTTTTAACAAGCTTGAGGCCCAGCAACCAGTCGACCAGGCACAATCAAGAGTTCCTGAAGATGACCTCAGATTGAGGCCGAAATATCGACATTTAAAATATCAATAGAACGAAGATTTGCGTTTCATTTAATTGCTGGGCCTCGAGCTTGTTAAAATGGTTCATAATTTGGAATATAGTTCATTCTGCATCAAATGGCATGTAAATTAATGATTCCAAATTCTTACAAAATTTAGGAAAATTCGACAAATTTTCACCAAAATTTTAAACTTTTAAGCAAAGTTTTTTGAGTATGCAGTTTTGTAGCTCACTCAATTTCAGTATGATAAAGTACGAGTTTTAAGTGGCTGTAAACTACCGTTGATTTTTGAGATTTTTTTTGCTGATGATGTTGTTCATTTTCCCCCTATAATGGATGCATTGTAGAAATTAGACGTGCCTTATTTGTATACACTTGCTATTTTATTGTAAAACGGAAAACTTTTACACGTCGGTATAACAAAAGTCTAACAGCCCTATTCGTGTGTTATCACAGTCAGTTGTCACAGTTCAATTGTCATTATCGTGTCATCAACTGTTGTCATAGGTATGCACAGTCAATAATGACAAGCGAAAACTTAGTTTTATTTGCCAATTGCGGCGAAAGTTTCTCTATGGTAAAACAGCTGTTTCCACTGCAACAGACGGTATTTATTTTAAATAAAATACACCACAGCAATGGATTACGAAACGCCGGAAAAGTAAGTAATTTTATAATAGGAAATTTTATTTCATTTTATTATGAATTCGTCTAGTAACAGACGTGGAAAATATCAATGCACCACACAAGAGCAACTGCAGTTTTGTGGTGTGGTCTATTGTGTTATGTTGTTGTGCTGTTGTGTTTGTGAGGGACTGCTCAGGTGGACTAGGGTTAGCCGCGGAGGCTGCTCTGTTAGCGGTTGTGGTGTAATCTATTGTGTTACGTTGATGTACTGTGGTGTTCGGATGGGACTGCTCAGGTGGACTAGGGTTAGCCGTGGAGGCTGCTCTGTTAGAGCAACAGGGGGTCACAAAAGACGTGGTCCACTGCCGATGTGTCCGTAGTCCAGAGCAGACTCTAAGGTGACTCCACCCCTCGCAAGCATTGCACTTGACAGAGACGCTCTGATCTGGAAACTTGCAGTACATCTCGACGCCTATTAGCGAATAACTCAGTGAGAGGGCAGGACCAGGATGAATGTATTTGCAGAAAAATTTATCAAAGCAAAAATGTTTTGGGTAGGCGTCGGGGCCAATGATAACCATCAGTTACCACCTCTGCATGGTTGTAAGTCATGCAGAGTCCGTACGGCTTGTAGCGCTGTGGCTTTGCCGCTTAAACTCTATAAGTTTTTGGGGGTGTGCGTCAAGCGGGAGTGTTGAGCACCGGTTATTTATTTAAGTTAGAAAATTGGGTAGGCGCTGTGGCCAATGGTAGCTCTTGTACCACCACTGTATGCCGACAGCAATACAGAGCCCCGTGAGACAACTACGGAGGAGTTGTGAAGCATCAAGCGAGTTTGTTGAGCATGATTTGGAGTGCCAGCAATTAACTACTTTAGTAAGTTTTGTTCTGCGGCAGTTGAGAAGTGCATTAAAAAATGCATACCCAATGAAGAACGAACGAATTATTTTTAAGCACAAGTGCGTTTATTCGCTGCACTTGGTTTTTGGCGGGAGTGCAATATACAAGTGCGTGTGTGTGTTCGCTGTTTATGCGGGACATGCATAAGTCGCTTAAACATCCTGGCCCCCCTAGACGACTTGTCGTCTAGCAGATGTAAAATAAGCCGCGAGTATCCGGCTCGAAGGACCAAGC
Source organism: Rhagoletis zephyria (assembly GCF_001687245.7). NCBI lineage: Eukaryota > Metazoa > Arthropoda > Insecta > Diptera > Tephritidae > Rhagoletis > Rhagoletis zephyria. The sequence goes on from NW_016160325.1 coordinate 32,053, forward strand.
ATAACTCAGTGAGAGGGCAGGACCAGGATGAATGTATTTGCATAAAAATTTATTAAAGCAAAAATGTTTTGGGTAGGCGTCGGGGCCGATGATAACCATCAGTTACCACCTCTGCATGGTTGTAAGTCATGCAGTCCCTACGGCTTGTAGCGCTGTGGCTTTGCCGCTTAAACTCTATAAGAGTTTTTGGGGTGTGCGTCAAGCGGGAGTGTTGAGCACCGGTTATTTATTTAAGTTAGAAAATTGGGTAGGCGCTGTGGCCAATGGTAGCTCTTGTACCACCACTGTATGCCGACAGCAATACAGAGCCCCGTGAGACAACTACGGAGGAGTTGTGAAGCATCAAGCGAGTTTGTTGAGCATGATTTGGAGTGCCAGCAATTAACTACTTTAGTAAGTTTTGTTCTGCGGCAGTTGAGAAGTGCATTAAAAAATGCATACCCAATGAAGAACGAACGAATTATTTTTAAGCACAAGTGCGTGTGTTTATTCGCTGCACTTGGTTTTGGGCGGGAGTTTAATATACAAGTGCGTGTGTGTGTTCGCTGTTCTTTGTTTATGCGGGACATGCATAAGTCACTTAAACAATTAGTAATCCTGCAAACGTCGTAGTCGATGCTTTAAATCTGGTGTACCTTTTTAGTTGACTTACTTTTCCCAAGGCGAGTTGAAATGCACACTTTGTCGACGTGTCCGTACTTGTTACAGTGGGAGCACCACAGGTTCGACTTGTTGACGCGGCACTCTTTTGTTATGTGGTTAGACCTCCCACAGCGGATGCACAGGCATTCCATACCCAGTTCTTTCTAATTAATCTTGAAGGGCTTTGATGATAGGTTGGGCGTTTCCCTTTCTTGAACTTCGAAATTTTGTTGATATCTGGAGTACCGCCCTCACTGATATTTGCCACTCGCGTGTTCAGCTCTTTAGCGTTCAACCTAGCGAATTCAAGAGAAAGAGCTTTTGCGGCTATTCCATCAAAAGTTGCTGTACTTGCCTGTAGTAGCTGCTATTGTTGTTGTTGTAGCGGCTACAACAACCCCGCCTAGATCGGTTGATATCTCAGTCGTTGTCGTCGAGTTCCTCTAACGGCAGCCCTAAGAAGCGTGCAGCCTCTTCGTGGTCGCTCCACAGGAACAACGCCGTTAGGGTTGTCGGGTTTTCCGGGCATGCGAAGAGATGTTTCGAGTCATGAGGGGTCTCTCCGCATGCCGGACACTCATTTGGCACATCCGCGTTCAGTCTGCTCAGGTATGGGTTTAACCTGCTGCAGTAGCCAGAGCGAGGTTGGGCTATTGTGGTTCTTGTCCGTCTCGTCAATGTCCGGTGGTTGTGTGCATTCTCAGGTCTAGAGTCTACATAACTTGAGACTGACTCCCTGTGAATGCCGTTCAGGGCCAGTCGGTATGATGACGGGTCCAGAGGCTGCTTAATGAACCTCTGGACTTCGTCCGTCAGTTCGTATAGATGTCTCCTGACGTGCCTAGGCGAGGGCTCCTCTGCAAGCAGCTGTCTGTTTGGGTGACCACATCTGTGGCTCCCAATCATAAACTGCTTGCAGAGCATTAAGTTATGCTCCTTGACTGTGAGCATTTTTGCCTCGTCATGAAGGTGGTGTTCTAGCGACATCAGGAGGCATCCAGTCGCTGTCCTGAGTGCGGTGTTCTGTGTTGTCTGTAGCTTCATCCTGCGTCCTACTAGTCCCCAGCGACCACACTGGTGCTGCGTAGTTTAAAACCGGCCGGCCTATTGCCTTGTATGTTGCCAGCAACGTTTCTTTGTCTTTGCCCCAAGTACTGCCGGATAGCGACTTNAATAGCGGTTGCGGGCGCAGAGAAGGAGAGCCGGCTGTCGAATGTTACTCCGAGTATTTTGGGGTTATTCACCGTCGGTATTGTTACGCCATCCACGTGAATACCCAGTTGCAGTCTGACCTCCTTCGTCCAGGTGTTGAAAAGGGTTGCTGAGGATTTCGCAGGGGATAGGGCAAGGCTCCTTGCAGTGAAGAATCGAGAAAGTTCGGCGAGATAACCGTTTACTTTCGAGCACAAGTCATCGATTTCATTCCCAGACGCCATCATCGAACAATCGTCAGCATACGAGACAATATTAACACCCTCTGGTGGTTGAGGTAGCTTTGAGATGTAATAATTAAACAGTAGCGAGGACAGGACAACACCCTGTGGTACCCCCTGTTTAATTTTACGTGGCTTGCTAGTTTTGTCTCTGAAAATTACTGACGAGTGTCGACCACTCATTTAATTCGCCGACCACCGTTTGAGTCCCTGTGGGAGTGAGGAGTCCTCTATATCTTCTAGTAGCGTTGAATGACTGACAGTGTCGAACGCCTTGGACAGGTCCAACGCTACTAGAATAGTTCTCTCACAGGGGCGGTTTCGGTTTAGGCCACGAGTTATTTGAGTGTTTATGGCTTTAAGTGCTGTTGTTATGCTATGCACTTTACGGAACCCATGCTGATGCTTCGCTGGGGCCAGGTGGTTCGCAATATACGGGGGCAGCAGGGCCTCGAGTGTCTTCGCTACCGGGGAAAGGAGAGTTATCGGGCGATAAGACTCTCTTTTGTTGGCTGGTTTCCCCGGATTGAGCAGTGGGACCCATCTCCCCATTTTCCAGATGTCTGGAATGACGAGAGTGGCCATAGACCGGTTGAGGACCTCCGTTAGGTATGCTACTCCCGCAGGACCCAAATTTTTCAGCATCAACATCCATATTCCCTCGGGTCCAATGGCTTTGGAGGCTTTCGCCTTCCCGATGGCTACCCTTACCTCACCGCTGGTGAAAACAAGAGGCGCACTGGGTTTTCGTATTTTGTGCAACCTTATGGTCACTCGACGTTTGGCTAAAATAGCTCGTGCATCGCTCCGGGTCCGACGAAGCGTGGTCACCAAAGTCTATCTCGATTTTGTCGTCGTGCTTCGTCGGATTGTACAGAGACCTCACGGTTGACCAAAGCTTACTCACACCAGAGGTGAAGTTACAGGTCTTCAGATGCTCTTCCCACTTCTTCCGCTTATATGCGTTCACTAGGTACCGAATCTCCGCGTTGAGATCCCTGATACGGGGATCTCCAGGATCGGCCTGACGAAGGCTGTCACGCTCATCGGGTAGAACAGCCGTTTCGTCAGGGAAACTTGGACGTGGGTTCGTAATACATCCTGCCGGTACGAAGCGAGCTGCAGCAGCGGTGACAGACCTGCGGAACTTACGTTCACCAAGGTGGTCGTCGGTTGGTGTGGGGAGAGCAGCGAAGGGGTTTTTAGTAAATTCCGCGAAGCCTTTCCAATTAGCTTTAGAAAAGTTGATATAGGTCCGGTGTTCCGTCGGTTGGTTTATCGATCGAGATGACTATGGGCAGATGGTCTGATGCCAAAGTCAGCCTAGGTCGCCATGATATGCTGTTTATCAGATCAGCGCTGACTATTGTTATTACTGGCGAGCTGCAGCAGCTGCCCATAATCCAGGTGGGTGCGTTGTCGTTCATTGTGCAGAATGTCGAATCGTCTATCTGCTCAGCCAAGTCAGTTCCCCTACGATCGTTTGACAGGCTTCAGTGCGGAAGATCGGGGTGCGCATTAAAGTCACCTACTACCATACGGTTTTCACCTCTGAGGACCGCACCTGTCAGGGTGATATCCTGCCGGGCAGCAGGTGACAGGGGGTATGTACACGTTAAATATTTCCATCTCAACATCGCCTGACCGGATAGCAAAGCCTTGACATTCTAGGGTNCATCTCAACTTCGCCTGACCGGATAGCAAAGCCTTGACATTCTAGGGTGGTATCCCTGCGGTCGAGGTCTGCTTCGATGAGACGATCCCGCACGGTGTGGTGCGTGATGAACGCTAAGCCACCACCATTATCTCGCTCGCGATCTCGACGGTGCACGTTGTACCCGCCACAATTCAACAATGTTGAATTGCTGTGCAACTTCGTCTCTTGGACCGCAGTAATCAATATACCATGCCTTCCCATTAAGGCGGTTATCTCCTCGATCTTGCTCTGAAGCCCGTTACAGTTAAATTGAAGGACCTTCATGTGGTTCGGGAGACGTGTGGTGATGCGGGGTGTGAGATGTGTGTGGCCGTGACGTTATTGGCTGTGTGCGCTGCTGAGGTTTGCCGCCCTGTGGTGGTAGTGGGTGGCGTCGCAGTTGAGGTTTGCGACCATGCAGCACAACACGGGCCCTCGAAGTTCCTCGTCCAATCTCGCGTGGTGCGCAGACCTGAACATGCCCTAAAGTGGCACCAGCCAAGGCAGGTGTTGCACTTGACTGATGTCACATTACGGAATATNCGACCATGCAGCACAACACGGGCCCTCGAAGTTCCTCGTCCAATCTCGCGTGGTGCGCAGACCTGAACATGCCCTAAAGTGGCACCAGCCAAGGCAGGTATTGCACTTGACTGCTGTCACATTACGGAATATCCTGGTCTGACATTTAGTGCAGATTGTAGGAGGAACCAAGAGTTGTTGGCGGCGGCGTGTGGGTGGTGGTGNGCGTGATGAACGCTAAGCCACCACCATTATCTCGCTCGCGATCTCGACGGTGCACGTTGTACCCGCCACAATTCAACAATGTTGAATTGCTGTGCAACTTCGTCTCTTGGACCGCAGTAATCAATATACCATGCCTTCCCATTAAGGCGGTTATCTCCTCGATCTTGCTCTGAAGCCCGTTACAGTTAAATTGAAGGACCTTCATGTGGTTCGGGAGACGTGTGGTGATGCGGGGTGTGAGATGTGTGTGGCCGTGACGTTATTGGCTGTGTGCGCTGCTGAGGTTTGCCGCCCTGTGGTGGTAGTGGGTGGCGTCGCAGTTGAGGTTTGCGACCATGCAGCACAACACGGGCCCTCGAAGTTCCTCGTCCAATCTCGCGTGGTGCGCAGACCTGAACATGCCCTAAAGTGGCACCAGCCAAGGCAGGTATTGCACTTGACTGCTGTCACATTACGGAATATCCTGGTCTGACATTTAGTGCAGATTGTAGGAGGAACCAAGAGTTGTTGGCGGCGGCGTGTGGGTGGTGGTGGGGTTGTGAGTTCTGTGGTCTGTCGTAGTTGTGGTGTGGTCTATTGTGTTGTTATGTTGTTGTGCTGTGGTGTTTGTGTGGGGATGCTCAGGTGGAGTGGGGTTAGCCGTGGAGGCTGCTGTTTGAGCAGCAGGGGGCCACATACGATCTGGTCCACTGCCGATATGTTCGTAATCCTGAGCAGACTCTGAGGTGACTCCACCCCTCGCAAGCATTGCATACATTACGGTACGTAGAACCGCCTGACGTGGGAGTGTATTCGTCTAAGTATTCAGTAAGTTTGTCTAATATTTCGCCTCTTTGTTACACACCAAATAGGGCATGGCTTGGAGTTGTTACAATTGATCTATTTACTGAGTTATTTATAGCGAGTTCAATTTTTGCTAGTTGCTTTACCCAGTTGGCATGTTGTATCGGATCACTGAGTTTAGCTAGCATTCCTACTAGGCTTCGGTTAACTCTTTCTACTTGCCCATTCGCTTAGGGCGAATGTACTGCTACCTTAACATGAGTAATGTTTTTGTCTACTAAATAATCTTCAAACTGTGTCGATGTAAGCAACTACCTCTGTCTGTTATGCAACTATGTGGTCGGCTGTAATATTCAAGGTATTTATTAAGTACGGCAGTAACTTCCTCAGTGCTTGTTGTTAATTCTTTGTATAACTTCACATACTTCGTTTGGTCTATTATGGGCTGAATATATAATGCATTTTATGCAATTTGCTTAAAGTGGCTTATTTTATTTTTCATGTCCGGGAACCAAAAGTTGTCTTTAATTGTTTGGTAAGATTTTTCGACACCTTATGTCCTAGCTATTCATGAATAGTTCTAATAATCTCTTTTGCTAGTTCTTTGGGAACGTATAGCTGCCGGACATCTTAGTCTTTGTTGAGTACGACGCCGTTTTCCACCATAAAATTTTCCATATTCTCATTTTCTAACTTGTTTTTCAAACTCACTATGTTTTGATCTCTGAACTGCATTATTTGTAATTGAAAATCTATATTTTCACTGTCTATTACCGCGAGTAAGTTTTCGTGGTCTAGTTCAACTCTACTAAGTGCATCTACATGTGGCATTTTTGTGCCTGCTCGGTGTGATGTCGTGTAGTTGTAATTCTCCAAATCTAGCGCCCATCTTACTATTCGGCTGTTTACTAATTTTTGCTAAGCGTTAGGGTAAGAGAATTACAATAAGTTATTACTTTAAATTTAATCCCCTCTAAATATAATCGGCGTAGTGCATAGATTACTGCTAAAGTTTCTAATTCGAAGCTGTGGTATCTGCTTTCTGCTTCGGAAGTTCTTTTGGAAAAGTGGCTACCATGACCATCATTTTATTTCTGTAATGGAATCGCCCCAAACCCATGAATGCTTGCGTCACTGTGTAACTCTGTTTCTTTGTTATACAGGGTGTCCCAGAACTCAACGTCAAGCCGAAACGGGGTGACAGGATTGATTGTAACCATCATGAGAAAAAGCAGAAAAAAAATCTATCCCTTGCAGTTTGAAAATTATGGGCATTTAAGAAAAACCTAGAAATTTGGTCAAACTGTAAACATTTTTCAGTTATTGTGGTTAATTTGTATTATTTTTGTTCATTTAAACTTTGGAACCTTAACCCTAAATAACATTTCTAGAACCTAAGTCAAAAATAATGACACAATTGCCCCAAGTTTTCTACCATTAAGACTATTTGTTATGCTATGAATTTAAAATTTTTATAATTTGTCGACTTTGAAAGGCCCTCCTTTAAAAAAAAATGTACTTAAGTGCCTTGGCAAGTGCCATTAAAAGTCCGCGCATTTAATCAGGATTGTAAAATGGTACAATACTTGTTAGTTTCATACTAAAAAAAAACGAGTAAAAAAATCAAAACTTCAAGTAACCCGATTTTTGCTAACCCATTTTACTCAGTTCAAATGTTTCTTATTCGCACAAGCTCTTGGTAGGTTCTGAATTTTACGGCAAAATGATGAGAGAGATGGATAGTGGAAATGTTTGCCATGAGCGAACGAACAAAAGAAAGTAAAATTAATAAAATAATGAAAAATCTTTACCTAGTTTAGTTTAGGTTTATTGGAATAAAAGTCAGGTAGGGAAATAACATTTTTTATTACAATAAATGTGCAAATTGTTTACCATCAGCCTCAATACACGCCCTACATCTTCTTAAAAAAGATCTACTTATTAGCCGGGCATATCCTCGAGAGTGGATGCCCTTTATAAAATACGAGGTGCTGTGCTTTTGGGTATTCCCGTTCTTTCTTCAATTCCACGAACGGAAATACTTGTATCATCTGCGACCTCTTGCAACACTTCTTCCTTGTAACGAAAGCGAGCTCTACCTCCAGCCCGTATTTGGTTCGGGAACTGCCCGCCCTCTGTGAGTGAACGGTGCACATTAACAAACACGCGGTGATCCGGATAGCGCTCTAAATTTGGATATCTTTCCCGATAAAGTCTAGCGGCCGCACTTGCGTTGCATCTGCATTCTCCATAAATGAGGTGCATGTTCGCATATTCTTGTGAAGTGTAGCGCGTAGGCATGGTAGATAACAAGGATGCCAACACAAAAGTCCAATTCCAAAAGAGAGAAGCCAAAGTTGCCGGTATGTAATCAACAAGTCCAATTCACAAAAATCCAAGACCAAACAGCCAAAGTTGTCAGTACTAAATCAACACAAGCGAATACGGAAAGGTGCGCTGTAGACGAATGAGCGAAACGTACTAACTGCAGTGTTGCCGTTACAGCGTCAGACTGGTAGCGTAGCCATTTGCTTGGTATGGCGACTGTATCTGTTTCATTCGCACGCGTTTAAATGACGCATCTCCGTCTCACTGCGTGGCGTCACTATCAGTCTCGCTCGATCATGGCAAACATGTTCACTATCCATCTCTCTCATCATTTTGCCGTAAAATTAATAACCTACCAAGAGCTTGTGCGAATAAAAAACATTTGAACTGAGTAAATGGGTTAGCAAAAATCGGGTTACTTGAGGTTTTTATTTTTTTACTCGTTTTTTTAGTATGAAACTAACAAGTATTGTTCCATTTTACAATCCTGATTATATGCCCGAACTTTTAATAGCACTTGCCAAGGCACTTTAGTACATTTTATTTAAAGGAGGCCCTTTCAAAGTCGACAAATTATAAGACTTTTAAATTCATAGTTTAACAATTTGTTAAATTTATTAATTCTAGAAAACTTGGGGCAATTGTGTTATTATTTTTGACCTAGGTTCTAGAAATGTTATTTAGGGTTAAGGTTCCAAAGTTTAAATGAACAAAAATAATAAAAATTAACCACAACCACTGAAAAATGGTACCAGTTTGACCAAATTTCTAGGTTTTTCTTAGATGTCCATAATTTTCAAACTGCTTGGGATAGATTCTTTTCCTGATTTTTCTCATGATGGTTACAATCAATCCTGTCACCCCATTTCGGCTTGACGTTGAGTTCTGGGACACTCTGTATATTGCTAGTACTGGGCTCGATACTAATTTGTTTTTTAGTTTTTCAAAAGTTTCCCTACATTCGTTGTCGAATTCGAACTTTGTGTTTTTCTTCAGCAAGTTATAAAGCGGACGGCCCAGTACTGAAAAAGATTCTACGAATTTTCTTAAATATGAGCACAACGCTATGAACGATTGCGACTCTCGCTGACTTTTGGGGACCGTAAAATTTGTTATAGCTTTTATGTGGTGTTCGGAAGGTATTATGCCGGTTTCCGATACATTGTATCCGAGGTGTACAATTCCGTTGTATACGAATTTACATTTCCTAAGATTTATTTGGAGGCCGTGTGTCGCTGGTTTCTCTAGTACTCTGAAGTAAATTAAGGTAATCAGTCATACTTTTACTCCCAATTATAATATCGTCCATATGAACTATTATTTCGTTTCTTCCTATAAATTTCTTCAAAATTTTTGCGATGAATCTTTGGAAAATAGTTGGCCCATTCTTAAGTCCAAAAGGCATTCTTAAGAACTCGTACTGGCCATTAGGTATTACGAACGAGGTATATTTAATAGATTCTTCGGCCATTTTAATTTGATAAAACCCTGATTTGATGTCTGTAAACATTTTGTTCTCACCAAGGTATTCCAAGCAATCTTTTATCAACGGAAGTAGGTAGTTGTCTCTTACAATTGTTGTTGTTGTTGTTGTAGCAGCATACAAATTCCCCAAAGACTTTTTGGGGAGTGTTGCTGGAGTGACAGTCCTTGGCCAGATATAAATCTGGGTCGTTCCGGTTACGTAGACCCGACTGTCGTGGGAACGTCTCTTACAATTGATTTATTTAGGTTCCTATAGCTACACATTCTTCTCCTGATTTTTTTCTTCGTAACTAACCCCGTTTAGGTCGGCTAAGTATCTCAGAAGTTGTTCGCCCATAGGGCTACATTTGCTACGTATTCTTCTGCTCAGGGCTGGCATCGAGTCAAACCCAGGGCCTACACCTGCTGTGTATGCCAGAGACGACTACACCACAACTCCACCTCAGTGCAATGCTTGCGGCGGGTGGAGACACCTCAGAGTCTGCTCAGGACTACGGACCCATCGGCAGTGGACCACATCACTTGTGGCCCCATGCTGCTCAAACAAAGGAGCCTTCACGGCTAATCCCAGTCCATCTGAGCAGCTCAACACAAACACCACAGCACGACAACACAACAACACANTGGAAAATAGTTGGCCCATTCTTAAGTCCAAAAGGCATTCTTAAGAACTCGTACTGGCCATTAGGTATTACGAACGAGGTATATTTAATAGATTCTTCGGCCATTTTAATTTGATAAAACCCTGATTTGATGTCTGTAAACATTTTGTTCTCACCAAGGTATTCCAAGCAATCTTTTATCAACGGAAGTAGGTAGTTGTCTCTTACAATTGTTGTTGTTGTTGTTGTAGCAGCATACAAATTCCCCAAAGACTTTTTGGGGAGTGTTGCTGGAGTGACAGTCCTTGGCCAGATATAAATCTGGGTCGTTCCGGTTACGTAGACCCGACTGTCGTGGGAACGTCTATTACAATTGATTTATTTAGGTTCCTATAGCTACACATTCTTCTCCTGATTTTTTTCTTCGTAACTAACCCCGTTTAGGTCGGCTAAGTATCTCAGAAGTTGTTCGCCCATAGGGCTACATTTGCTACGTATTCTTCTGCTCAGGGCTGGCATCGAGTCAAACCCAGGGCCTACACCTGCTGTGTATGCCAGAGACGACTACACCACAACTCCACCTCAGTGCAATGCTTGCGGCGGGTGGAGACACCTCAGAGTCTGCTCAGGACTACGGACCCATCGGCAGTGGACCACATCACTTGTGGCCCCATGCTGCTCAAACAAAGGAGCCTTCACGGCTAATCCCAGTCCATCTGAGCAGCTCAACACAAACACCACAGCACGACAACACAACAACACAACAATACAATAGACCACACCACAACCACGACAGACCACACAACAGACACAACCGAACAACCACCCATACGCCGCCGCTAACAACTCCTGGTTCCTCCTACAATCTGCACGGTATGTCAGACCAGGATATTCCGTAACGTGACATCAGTCAAAGGCAACACCTGCCTTGGCTGGTGCCACTTTAGGGCATGTTTAGGTCTGCGCTCCACGCGAGCTTGGACGAGGAACTACGAGGAACCCGTTGCGCCGCTCGATCGCAAACCCCAATTGCAACGCCACCCACTACCACCACAGGGCGGCAACCTTCACAGCAGCGCACAAAGCCAATGGCGGCACGGCACACACATCTCTTACACCCCGCATAATCACCCTCATTGCGCGAGTCGTGTCGAATGCAAGTCGTTTTTCGAGAGTCGAATCGTATCGAAAATTTCACGTCATTGCCTAAAATTTCCACTCGACTAGTGTATTAAAACGGAAAAACTTGACAGCACTGTACAATTTTCGACAATTTTCGTCGTTTATTTATTTCAGCACGACAGTAGACAATGCCAATGTTGTCGAGTCGTACAATTTAGCCTAATTTGCGACTTACACAATGAGGCTGAACAACACGTCTCCCGAACCACATGAAGCTCCTGCAATTTAAATGTAACGGACTTCAGAGCAAGATCGAGGAGATAACCGTTTTCATGGGAAGGCATGGTATATTGATAGCTGCGGTGCAAGAGACGATGTTGCACAGCAACGCAACATTGTTGAATTGTGCCGGATACAACGTGCACCGTCGAGATCGCGAGCGAGATAATGGTGCTGGCTTAGCGTTCGTCACGCACCACACCGTGCAGTATAGTCTTATTCAGACATGGGCACTTTTGCCCGTATGGGCTTTTTTGCCCGTATGGGCAAGCGAGCCCATTTCGCGGGCTTGATCAGGGGAAAATCATAAGCACACGGGAAGGGGGCAACAAATCTTACTAATACACGTATAGCAATGAGAGCCACTGCACACGCATTCTGGAGTAAAAAGGCTCACTCTCCCAAACGTACGCCACATACATTTCTCGTAATTTGAATAGCTCAACTTTTTAATCTTTAGTATTTACACTTTTAATTTTGTTTAATATTCATGGGTGGGCTTTCCAAAACGGAACCAATCGAAATTTCAGCGAAAGTATAAGGAATTTCGTCATGAAACTTGGTGAGGATGTTGGGGGAGGCCTCTTCAACATGAATTGTTCACTTTCACAATATAATTGCTAATAGTATTTTAGCAATTTGTTGTTAAATAATGTCCACTATCACCCCCTAATTTTTTTAAAATATGCCACTTATCAATTATATTTTGGGGTGGGCTTTCCAAAACCGAACCAATCGAAATTTCAGCGAAAGTATAAGGAATTTCGTTGTTGTTGTAATTGCTACAATACTATTAGCAATTATATTGTGAGAGTGAACAATTCATGTTGAGGAGGCCTCCCCCAACATCCTCACCAAGTTTCATGACGACATCGACGAGACGGAGCTTCATCTGCCTCGGGAGACGCGCACTACACTTGCACAACTTCGCTCCGGCTACTGCAGCAGGTTAAACTCCTACTTGAGTAGGCTGAATGAGGATGTGCCTAACGAATGTCCGGCATGCGGAGAGACCCCACATGACTCGAAACATCTCTTCGCATGCCCGGCAAACCCGACATCCCTAACGACCTTGTCCTTATGGGCAAACCCCGCAGAAGCTGCACGCTTCCTAGGGTTGCCGTTAGTGGAACTTGACGACAACGACTGAGATACCAACCGATCTGGGCGGGGTTGTTGTAGCCGCTACAACG
>NW_016160325.1:44631-66508 GCF_001687245.7 Rhagoletis zephyria
TTTTATTGGGTGGGCTTTAGATTGGTAACCCCGGAGTACAGCATTAAGGAAAATATGGGAGGTAGAGGGGGGTTGTTGTTGTTGTTGTTGTAGCGGCTACAACAACCCCGCCCAGATCGGTTGGTATCTCAGTCGTTGTCGTCAAGTTCCACTAACGGCAACCCTAGGAAGCGTGCAGCTTCTGCGGGGTTTGCCCATAAGGACAAGGTCGTTAGGGATGTCGGGTTTGCCGGGCATGCGAAGAGATGTTTCGAGTCATGTGGGGTCTCTCCGCATGCCGGACATTCGTTAGGCACATCCTCATTCAGCCTACTCAAGTAGGAGTTTAACCTGCTGCAGTAGCCGGAGCGAAGTTGTGCAAGTGTAGTGCGCGTCTCCCGAGGCAGATGAAGCTCCGTCTCGTCAATGTCCGGGGGTGGTGTGCCTAGAACGGCATTCACAGGTCTAGAGTCTACATAACTCGAGACTGAGTCCCTGTGAATGCCGTTCAAGGCCTGTTGTAGGCTGTCGGGTCCAGAGGTTGCTTAATGAACCTCTGGACTTCGTCCGTTAGTTCATATAGATGCCTCCTGACGTGCCTAGGCGAGTGCTCCTCTGCAAGCAGCTGTCTGCTCGGGTGGCCACTTCTGTGGCTCCCTATCAGGAACTGCTTGCAGAGCATTATATTGTGCTCCTTTACCGGGAGCATTTGCGCCTCGCCGTGCAGGTGGTGTTCAGGCGTCATCAAGAGGCATCCCGTGCTGTCCTCAGTGCGGTGTTTTGTACGGTCTGTGGCTTCGTCCACTGCGTCCTACTAGTCCCAGGCGACCACACTGGCGCAAAAAAAGAGATTTGGAGCCCAACTGCATTTGTTCCACGCTTTCTATTAAATTCCTGTAAATTCTCGCAATTTCTTGCGAGTTATGGAACGCGACTAATGACACTTGCCTTTGCATTGTTTCTAACGCGCGAGCTGCTTTTAAATTTGTTATCCATAGCAATGCACACTTTTAATGCAATGAACGCGTTTAATTGTTATATTGTAACTAGGAATGAAACAAGTAAATACTCGATACTTTTCGTTAGAAATCAAGAAAGTTTGGTATCGATTCTTTGAATCAAAAACCTTAGGGCCAGTCTACATACATCTTTGGTGTTGCGTTGGGGTTGGCGTCGTTTCAGCAGCTGTCTATGGGCTCTGTCACACGGTCAGTATTTATTGACGTGATCCAAGTACCACAATATTTATTGACGGTGTAGCATGCAGTATTGATGGATAGCGATCCATATCGCAAAATTTCTAAAACCGTCAATAAGTATTAAACGTGTACCACTTTCAAAACGCGATCCAAAATTTCGTCATTACATCTTTTACTCTCATAATGCGCTCATCGAAAACGTATTCGCTCTGCCTTCGCTCTCGGTGCTTAAAATCTTTCAAAAGAAATTGAAACAATTTTAATTAACATTTTAAGTTTTACAATAATTGTGGAATGCATTATCTGTAAATTATACCCACAAAATAAAAATGGTTTCTTGCGTCATAATAAGCATTTAGCACAAAACTTATGCAAATACTGACGCGATAAATATTGAACATATAGCATTCGCGCGCGATCCATCAATCCATCAATATGGATCGCAATCCATATAACGTGATAATTACTGACCGTGTGACAGGGCCCTATGAATACATAAATTGAAATTCAAGTTCTGAACACATTGAAAACTACGAGCTAGGGGCCACAGGTTCCAAGTTGGGTTTTGGTGCAGTTCATGCTCCCCACCGCAAATTGATGCAAAATAAGGGGGTATAAAACGACGCGTATTACTGCCAGTATTAAGAACCCGGAGGCGGAAACTTACTTTTGTACACCATTCCATAGTTAGGTCGGTGTTATGCAGAATAACTTTTGTTTGCCAAATTAAATGGCGGCTGCTTAGTTTGCTCGGAGGTGGTTGTCGAGTTTGGCACAGGGATGCACGTTCATTATGGTTTTCATGGCTATTGCCAACACGAAATGAGAATTTCAGATGTACATAACGCACACAATTTAAAATTTTTGTATATGACAACACCGAATTTGCTGCAGTTTGACCAAACAAAATTAGTTTGCTGTGAGAGTCGCCAAACTCGCTCTCTCCGAGTTTGCTGCAACAACAATTGCACGCAGTTTGCCAAACAAAATTTCTGCATAACACCCAAGAATGATAGAATACAAGATTGCGCCAATCGAGCTGAGAGCAACTGGCCGTGCCGTCAAAAAATAACAGAATGAGAGAGCAAAGACGAATTCAATAAGAAAATGAAGAAGAATCGAGCAGCTGGGGCGAAATTGAAAGGTTTGTTTACAAAGTGCATAATAAATCGCGGATTTACGGAATTATTTAATTTTAAATGGTAAATTGGTTGTTTAAAAGTAAAGAATGTGTACTTCTTTAATGCAATGGAAATCGCTAAAAGTGTTAAAACACTGCAATCATTATAATGATTTGCATTTTTTCAGTAATTGAACAAATACCAGCGGGCCGCCAGCGGGTCAGTTGCTGGTAACAATTTGCAGAACGATTCCACGGTGATCGTTGCATCGTCGTCAATTAGTGAAATCAGTAAGCAAGCTTTTAAAATAAAGGAAAACCTCCTACTCCGCTATACATACAATTACTTTCATTATTTAGCTACTTTTCCGGCAGCCGCAACAAACGCTGGCCCAAGCCTGCAAATTGTTGCCAGAAACTGACCCGCTAGCTGCCCACTGGCATTTGCTCAACTACTCAAAAATGCACTTTGTAAACAAACCTTTTGGGTGTTGGCCACATCAAGCGGCTCATCTGGATGAAATGAAAAAAAGCTGTTAGATGTAATGCAGCAACGTGCTCCCGATGTTGAACATCAGTTCAAAGAAAAGTCAAATGAGTTGGAAATGGCGCAGCTTATCATACGCCAGTTGTCGGATAAGGCCGATGTAAACCAAGGCCGCAATCGGATAGAGACCTCGACGCAGACGCAATTTATGTACGAGCAACAGATTAGAGACTTACAAGTAAGTTAGAAGTAGAAGTGCATTTGAAGACGTTTACATTATTATGTTTACGCATTTCTTACAGGCTATGGTGCAACAATTGACGTATGAAAGGAATTTATGATGGTCACAAATATATTGGCAAAAACATAGCAAGTGCATATGCCAAGTTGGAAAAATTGACAATGCGTGAGTATAAAATGAATAGGTGTTCTTAATTATAAATATTACTTTACCTCTTCTTTTGCAGTGGCTAAAAAGAAGAGTCTTTTTGATGATCGACCGCAATAGATTCAAGAATTGACTTACATCATGGTGTATGCGTTACAATCTAAATTAGCCAGCATGGGCACCGACTTCAAACAGATACTAGAAGTGCGTATAAAAAATCTCAAACAACAAAAAGCGCGTCGGGATCAATTCGGGCAGTCACCAATTGCTGCTAGCACTGTTCGCTCGAGTACAGCGAAACAGGGCTCCTTGCTGTTAAGCGAAGAGAATACGGCCGTAAGCATTGACATGGCCGCAAGTGATACAACACCATTGCTGGGTGCAGTCGGAGGTAGTGGAATACAGACGCAGCAGCAGATTGCATTATATGATGACTCCGATAGTTACGTGCAACAGCGGGCTGAGACTATGCAGAACATTGAATCGACTATTGTCGAGCTAGGCGGTATATTTCAACAATCAGCACATATGGTTAAGGAGCAAGAGGAGACTGTGGAGCGTATCGATACAAACATACAAGATGCCGAATTGAACATAGAAGCGGCGCATGGTGAAATATTGAAGTACTTCCAAACTGATGATAAAAATCTTCGCAGTACTGATATTCTTTTTCATATTCTTCGTAGTTTTCCTTACATAATAACGAATATGTTTGTGACACGGCAAGATTTTAACAAGTTCAGATGCGCGGTCTTAAAGTTGTGGGTTTTTAAATACATAAATATATAATATCCTATTCATATACATACATATAAAAAACACTAATGTAATAATGAAATTAAGTCTTATATGCCACGTGAAACACGATAGCTTTTAGAAGCAGTCACGTAGGGTTAGACACTAATTCTGCCAATAATAAAATTACTTCACTTAGTTTCACTTTTTTTCAAAATTTTCTATAAAAAGTAGAGATGATCCTGTGTAATAAAACGAGAACCGATTTATGTAATCATAAATATATAAAGAAAAGTTTAAAACTAAATAAAATAGAAATTGTTATTGGCAATAAGTACATGTGCTTGTTTATTAATAATTCAAATATTATGTTCAAACAAATTTAAGTGAAAGGTATGCAATTTCAAGAAAAAAGCAATTGCTTAGTTTTTATGCATACGGCTTAACATTTCCGGTAGGAAGCAGAAGGTCAGTATGTATAAATAAAAAGCTTTATCAGGGGAACGTGTTATATTTTCAAATAACAAATAAATAAAAAATACATCGTAATGAAATGTTGCCGTTTATTGCATGTGATCTGATGCCGGATTCAATTTATAGGTTCTCGTAGGTAGCTCGTTCTCGAAGTCATCAGTGGTGAAGTGTTTTACACAGATTGACGCTGGTTCGGGCGTTGAAATCCGTTGGTCTCCGGCAGAACTGGATCCACTTTTCCACCAACTCAATGTCGGCTGGAAAAGTAAGAAAACTGCATCCAGATCCTTTGGCACTAACAATAGCACAATTAATCACTGTACACCTCATTTTTTTCTTTAATTTATAACTTTTTTATAAGTTTTCGCAAAAAACAAAACAACGCTCAAAATCTTTCCAATTTGTAAATTTGTAAAGTTGAAATAACCTAAAATGTCACGAACCAGAAAATGTAAACAAAAGTATTGTGTGACGTCAGCGAATGGGTGGATGCTGTCAAATCGACGAAGAGTGGGTTAGCGGTCCGCGAATGGCGCGACCTTTATTTTCTGGATCGTGCATAACACCATCCTTATTTGCAAAAAACTGTTTCATTTAGCACAACTTTGTTAGTACTGAAATCACATTAACAAATGCATTAAATGAGTACATATTAATATCTCGATGTTCAGCATAATTTATTTTACCCGAATTTGTAACAAAGGCTGCAATTTAGTTTGGCATCCCCGGAGTTCCTCATTAAGATAGCAATGGAACGGTAGAGGGAGTTCTCCTGATTACAAATATATATACTTTTAGCCGCAGCAGGGTTATAGTTTTTTAGTTATTTGTTGTTAAAGTTTGTAAATTGAACTAACCTCTCGGCGCTATTTCACACAATAAACACTATATTTATGTACACACTTCGGCAAAATAGTTGCATTAAAACCCCGGCCTGAGCTTTCCACTTCAATATACAATTCCTTATTAACTAATTAAGTAAAACGCGTTTATAAATATCTTCACAAACGTCTGCACATTTCACAAACAAGCAGAAATAACAATGGCTGACAGTAACACAAAATGTATGCTACCATACGTTAAAAAAAATACACCACAAATAAGTGCGTATAATTAAGGAGTATAAGTGTACAATACGTATGTACATACATTGCTCTTATTAAAAATTATAATATTAGGATCGATAGGGGTCTTACTCCTGATCATAACGGTATAATTTTTTTCGGGTGGAAATAATATTTACTGGTGTTATTGTAGTTCAAAGTACACTAAGGGCCGGTTACTCAATGTCTGGTTATCACTAATCTCCGGTTAAACATAGTTATCGACGTTACCGACTCCCTGTTGTATGAATGGAGTCGAATACGTCGATAACAATGTTTTACCGGAGATTAGTGTTAACAAGACATTGAGTAACCCGCCCTAATGTAGAAAACGTACATCGATAATTTGATAAATAATGAAAATTTTTAATAAAAAATCGCGCAATTTTTTATTAAAAATTTTCGCCTGCACCACTTTTTCCATAAAAATCAATACTTCGATAAATAATGAAAATTTTTAATAAAAAATCGCACGATTTTTTATTAAAAATTTTCGCCTGCGGCGCTTTTTACATAAAAATTAATATTTGCAATCAGGAGAACTCCCCCTACTCCCCCCATAGCCACCTTTTTTTTGTACGCGGGGGATGCAAAACTAAAATTTTCCCATAACAAAAAACCACGAAACTTATGATTTAAAGGTGTATTATTTTGAAAACAACGAATGTAAACCCGGCGTCTTCTTTTTATTCCGCTAGTTGTAATAAAAACATGGAGGTGTTTGGTGTTGTCAATTCATTAAAAAAAAGGTTTAAAGCTGGGATGCCAACAAAAAACATGCAAGATTTTGAGTTTAGTAATTTTCTGATAAATTTGTATGTAAACAAAATTTTATTAATAAAAGATATTTAAACGGTTCGTTTCTATTTTATTATTTAAAAGATTAGATTCAATTTGGATTGCGGTTCTATTTGCTTTAAATAAACTTTCCAGTATGTATGTAGGTATGTATGTTATTGCAATTCCACACTACCCTAGAGGTTGCAACAATGCTACTTTGCAAACCTGAATAGTTTCAATCTCGATGATATGCTCGAACATATCAACCTTTGTTTGATTTCGAGTACGAATCAACTAACTTCTCGGGTACAAAGGCGGATTAAAATCAGATATAAATGGTATGATGGACAACTGACTGACACTAATAAAAACAAGTTTAGGTTACACCAAAGGGCAGTACTCACAGGTGATTGGGTAGATTACAACAAAATAAAGAAAGAGTATAAGAAAATGATTAAAATTAAGAAAATTCAACATATGGAACACAAGGTAGAAATTAATAGAGGTGATAGTCGTTTAATGTGGAAATATTTAAAGAATATTGTTAATAATACGGGTAACAGGGACAATATCAATGAAGTTCTTATCAACGGAAAAATATACAGAAATAGTATGGTAATCGCCGAAGAACTAAACAAGTTCTTTGTGGATAGTATCGTCGACATAAGTAGTAATATAGAGAACGTAAATTGTGAACAGTTACGACAGGAAGACAGTCGAAGCACCTTTAAATTTGAGAAAATTACTTCAGAGGATGTTATCCATATAGTGAAGAAATTTAAGAATAAAATTGGTGGAAATAATTTATTATCTGAAGGTATTATCAAGGATTCAGTTGAATACATGGGACACTTTTACGCCTTATTAATAAATAAGAGTCTTGAATCAGGAACAGTACCAAAAGAAAGGAAAACCTCGACCATAGTTCCGGTTAAAAAAAGTGAAAAAAACTGTAAAAGCTGAGGAAATTAGACCAATTAGTACACTGCCTAGTATGGAAAAAATCTTAGAAAATGTGGTTAAAAATCAGTTGGTGCGCCACATTGAAAGTAAAAACATAACCATTAAGGAGCAATCAGGTCTTAGAGCTAAATACTCTTGCGAGACTGCGCTAAATTTTGTTATATCCCAGTGGAAGGAAGACCTTAACTCGAAGATGAATATCGTTGCGGTTTTATTGATCTCAAAAGAGCTTTCGGGACCATTGGCAGGGCAAGAATGTTGAAAAAGCTCGAATGCATTGGTTTTGAAAACACGGAGCTCAACAGGTTTCGAAGCTTTCTCTCAGATCTTATGCAACAAACTGTAATCGAGTCAAGTGTGTCAAATAAAGTGGCAGTCAATATTGGGTTGCCGCAGGGATCGCTATTGGCCCCAGTACTCTTTAATATTTATATTAACGACATAAATANTGAAGTTCTTATCAACGGAAAAATATACAGAAATAGTATGGTAATCGCCGAAGAACTAAACAAGTTCTTTGTGGATAGTATCGTCGACATAAGTAGTAATATAGAGAACGTAAATTGTGAACAGTTACGACAGGAAGACAGTCGAAGCACCTTTAAATTTGAGAAAATTACTTCAGAGGATGTTATCCATATAGTGAAGAAATTTAAGAATAAAATTGGTGGAAATAATTTATTATCTGAAGGTATTATCAAGGATTCAGTTGAATACATGGGACACTTTTACGCCTTATTAATAAATAAGAGTCTTGAATCAGGAACAGTACCAAAAGAAAGGAAAACCTCGACCATAGTTCCGGTTAAAAAAAGTGAAAAAAACTGTAAAAGCTGAGGAAATTAGACCAATTAGTACACTGCCTAGTATGGAAAAAATCTTAGAAAATGTGGTTAAAAATCAGTTGGTGCGCCACATTGAAAGTAAAAACATAACCATTAAGGAGCAATCAGGTCTTAGAGCTAAATACTCTTGCGAGACTGCGCTAAATTTTGTTATATCCCAGTGGAAGGAAGACCTTAACTCGAAGATGAATATCGTTGCGGTTTTATTGATCTCAAAAGAGCTTTCGGGACCATTGGCAGGGCAAGAATGTTGAAAAAGCTCGAATGCATTGGTTTTGAAAACACGGAGCTCAACAGGTTTCGAAGCTTTCTCTCAGATCTTATGCAACAAACTGTAATCGAGTCAAGTGTGTCAAATAAAGTGGCAGTCAATATTGGGTTGCCGCAGGGATCGCTATTGGCCCCAGTACTCTTTAATATTTATATTAACGACATAAATATGGCACTCAAGCACTGTAAGTTAAAACTGTTCGCTGATGATACACTGTTAACGATCAGTGACAGAAACTTACAGACGGCGATGACTAAAATGCAAGAAGACTTGGATTCTTTGTACAAATGGTTGTGTTTAAATAAACTTAAGTTGAATGTAAAAAAGACACAGTCACTAGAGCAGTTAATATTGAAACCACCACACAGTGATAGAGACTGTTGATTTAGCGGCGATTTATTATTAACTTCTGTATAAATGATGGTATTTTTGTAATTTTTTATTTTGTAGATAAATGTGCTACTAATCAATATTAGTATGAAAATAATTATTTATTTTAGTTCAAACATTTTTTTGTTTTTCTTTTTATAAAACTGCCCTACTCGATATCTGGCCGGTTTGGCAAGAATTAAAGACATTTCTCCACCAGTTTTCATAAAATTATTATTTTTTAATGTTTAAGAAATTTATATAAACATCTTTGCAAAATTTGGTATGAATGGGATAACTAACTTATTTCAAAAGAAACACCTAAAATTAATTTTTCCCTTGCATATACATGTAAGAGAATTTGTCGATCTAGCAGAAATTTATTTATAACTTTCAAATAAAAATTACTTTTGCTGAAAGGTTAATTGTATTTGATAAATTGATATTGCACAAATAAAAACTAATAAGAGAAAAACTTAATTTTGGGTTAAATCTTTTCTTATTAGTTTTTTAAAAATATGCAGTTTAAACATTATTCAGAATCTGATGAGCTGAAATCTGACACATCTTCTTCGACATCTTTATTTAAGAGAAGCCTGATAACGTCTTTATCATTCACCACAACCTTTTTCGAAGATGGAACTGATCCTTTGGATAGCATGGTGATAAGCGGGTCAGATGAAATAAAGAGTGAATGCGCCAAGTCTTTCACAGTGTTTTCGAGCGAGTTTTTTCGAGTGTGGCGCAACCGAAAGTTTCTTAGATCTTTATTTCTGGCCTCGAGTGCTTCTTCCGACATCATACCTATCGGTAGGGAAACATATCTTATGCTTTCTGCACCATGAAGTAAGATTTTGTGGACAGATGTAGGCATATAGAACCATGGGTATAAATCGACAAATATGGTTTCTGTACCATACGCCTACTGCTGAAAGGCATCAGTATCAATTTCACATCCAGAATTTTTTTCTTTGTTTTTTCCTGACACTCTGCAAACTCCATTTCGGGTCGCCCACCTTTTGCGTTGAGGTCCACCAATATAAGTTTGCCATCTAACCATTCCTCGTTGTCTTTTTCAAAGTTCTCTCGAACTCGATGGTTCTCTCTCCATTTCGAGGCCAACTTTTTGGTGAAATTTGCAATTCTCTCGGCTATTTTAATGTATTCACTTCTTTCATATCTACTTGCATCAATAATATTGTTGTAGATGTATGTCTGCACCGCCAGAAGTTTTTTGGAAGAGTTACTTTCCTCATCCCATACTTCATATAGTTCTCGCTTGCACACTGACATTGTTGCTAAAAAAATTTATAGAATAATATCGTGCAAACCACTGCAACTCATTTTGCACATTTTCACAACACAAAACATTCAACTAATTTTTAAAATTAAAATGATACCGAAGCCAGTCGAACCTCGAAAGTTCCGCTCTATCAAACCTCGTACTATCATTAAAATTAACATCGAATTTTGGGACGAAACACAATCACAGGTCACAAACACTTATTTTGTTATTTAATACATACCCTTAACTTTATGAAAATACAAAAATTAGATTTGCAATTTAATTAAAATAAATTCGATGAAAAATTGCAGCAAGTAGCAAAAAATGGCGGGAAAGTTGTTGGCTGCAGCTGATGGAACATATGTTGTGTTTGAAGCTTTACAGCTGTGCGAATATTGGGATCAAAACAAAACAAAAAGTGTGTTTGGCATATCGTATATATTAGTAATTGATTACAAAACTATATTGACGCCAATTTTTATTTTGAATTTTTAGTTAATCGCCGCTAAAACAGCATTTTCCATCACTGTGCACCAGTGTGCGCATGAAGATGGAGCGCACCAGCGTTAAGTTAATGTAACTAAAAATAAGAATAAATAAAAGACAAAGTGGTTTAAGTACATTGAAATTAAATTTATTTTATTTGTAGTTATCTGTGCGTTTAAATATTTTGATACACAAGAATTGGCTTACCGAACGTGGTGTGATAGCTGACGTGATCTCCTTGCTGTCTTCTAAGAAGTGAAAAAGTGCTAACAAACAAAAAGGGATGTAGCCCACCGCACAGTAACTTTCGTTAAGTTTCCCCTCCAATAAGTTACCGTACAGTGGGGCTTATTGTTAGCGGCTGGAAAGATAGCCGTAACTTATATATGTGTTTGTGTGCTCTTACATCAAGTGACAAAACGCGGATTAGGGTAGGGCAATATATTTAGGTCGCGGACCTAAACATACCGGCCCTTTTGCGGAGTCGCGGCTCATCTGAGGCTGTGGAGAAAAGGACATTATTAATTGAAACAGACGTGGTTGGGAGTTTCAATGCACTCTTTTTATTTAAATTTTAAGGTCTGTGTGTGTGATGAGTGTGTGTGTATGTGTTTGTTTTGTTTTCTTAATCTCTACGTTTATGGTTGGCAGGCTCCCGAAACAACTAGACCGTATATGGTCGCCTGGACCAGGAGACCACCCACGGTGGATGGGGGGTCCCGCTCACCATCATCTGCGCATGCAAATCGAGGCCCAGTGTGAGGCGTATTGGTGACGCGCGAAAGAATTGCGGATCCGCCAAGCGCATGAACTGGAAAGGCGCCGCGACCTTAGGGTCCACGTTTGACGGTGGACTCATACGTATGTGGTGGTCCAGCACGACCGCTTGCGTCGTAATCCGGTCGGAGCTGCCGTATCTTCCTCGCATGGCGATCGTGTAACGCTGAAGTCGTCCGGACCCATCGCGCTCCAGCTGGAGATCTCTCACTAGTTTCGAATCAACCAACGAGTTCGGTGCGCAAGGGTCAATCATTGCGCGGACCAAATGAAGGCGGCCCCTTGCTTCAATCCTCACTATTGCGGTCGGCGCGATGGGTATAAGGGCACGAATAATTGGCGTTGGTATTGCGCTTTGCGTTAGGCGACCTGTTCGGAAGCCGGTAGGTGGATCGTGTTGTAGGGCACGATTACTATTTTTGTTCTCGTCGGAGCGGTTTTTGCGGTATGGTGTTGATTTTCGTAGTCTGGACGATCGCTTAGACGAGCGGAAAGGACGAGTTTCCGCGCCNGGAGATCTCTCACTAGTTCCGAATCAACCAACGAGTTCGGTGCGCAAGGGTCAATCATTGCGCGGACCAAATGAAGGCGGCCCCTTGCTTCAATCCTCACTATTGCGGTCGGCGCGATGGGTATAAGGGCACGAATAATTGGCGTTGGTATTGCGCTTTGCGTTAGGCGACCTGTTCGGAAGCCGGTAGGTGGATCGTGTTGTAGGGCACGATTACTATTTTTGTTCTCGTCGGAGCGGTTTTTGCGGTATGGTGTTGATTTTCGTAGTCTGGACGATCGCTTAGACGAGCGAAAAGGACGAGTTTCCGCGCCATCGCGTCGTTGCTGCTTACGCTGCGATCGTGATGACGGGCGGAGAGGACTTGTTTCCGCGCCGTCGTGTTGTCGCCAGTTGTGTTGTGGACGCGTTTGCGAGCGGAAAGAACGAGTTTCCGCGTCATGCCAGTTGTGTTGTGCGCGGGTTGGCGAGCGGAAAGGACGAGTTACCGCGTCGCCCGCGCGTGGTGGTAACTGGTCTAATTGTCTCGGGGTGTCAGTTCCCGAGTTGCGCTCTTCTCGCTCATGTGGGAAAGAGTCGACCCTCTCTAACCCCTCCAATTCCTCCTCTGAGAAATGCTGCTCCCACGGCTTCGTCTGCCCCGTTACGTCAATAGAGAGGGCCCCATCCGAGCTCTCGCCATCGTTGATCGCGAGCGCTGGTTGCCTTCAAGGTGTGATGCTTTTCGCCACATCTGTGGCTCCGATCCTTCCTGCTGCACATATCGAGGCGGTAGAACGGCGAGAGGCAGTTTGGGCAATATTTATGCAGCAGGACTGCATGCAACCTTGCTTCGACCGCTTTGCCGCGGTAAAGGGGGCATAGTCGAATGCCATGAGCTCCGCCGTATAACTGGCATAAAACCGTAAATTTATCGGGGCGTTCTTCCGCCTGAGCGCGATTGACCGAGAAACAAGTCATTCTGTAAATGTGTCTCGTCGTTATGACCGTAGGTGTAAAAAATTACGTACTATTATTTTTGGGTTGGGTGGCAAGTGGCGAATATATGTATGCCTGTATGTCTCGTGAAAGCACATTTTATATATACGTGTGATATACTTATGTACATATATATACATACTATTTATTTATTTATTTGATTTGTTTTGACTTGGATGCTTGGAGAACGCGATTTTTAAGATATTGATTAGTTTAATATGACTGCATTACTTACTAAATGTGTACTAAATTATCGAAAAAATTGTAGTCAATATCCGGAAAACTAAAGGAGATATCTAAAAACTGATAACATAAATCGAAAGACCTTTTTTCAAAATTCATAACTGCGTCTAAAACTAAAAATTGTCAAAATTGCGCTTACGACAATCTTTTACCCAGGCGACGTTATTTGAATTCTTAATATTATTGGCTTCTTGTTCGTGGTAAATATGTATAATATATAGTTTGAAAAATGTAACGAATGGTACCATATTTAGAATCATCTTCCCGAATTTAAGAAAAGTTATCAAAGTGGTAAAGAACAACATTTGGGGAAAGACAATTTTTTAAAGAAAGAAAGAGTTCTTTCTTTCTAAACTTTCTTATTAATAAGAGGGAACCGAAAATCCAATCGTGGGCCTCTGGTAACAATAAGATTTAGCTAGCAGATATGACTGCCAATGCATTTCTCGAGTCGCACAGAGATCTAGGGGATGATTGGTGCAATGTTATGGAAGCATAACTATTACCGAATATTATAAATTCTACGTCGCAGCGCGTAAAAGATTAGTAGAAAGCGGAGAAGACTCTTCATGATATTATTAGAAAACATTTCTTATTAATTTTAAGTTTTTAAAATAAAAATTAATTACGACTTAAGTGATGTAAATATTAATAATTTGCCTTTAAAACTAACCAAAATATAAAAAGGCCTAAAATTACGAAAATGCATTTTTTTTAAGAGGCTACATTTCAATATCCGCAACGGAATATTGAAAATGCAAATGTCATTTGACTTATGGCATGTGAATATGGGGTTGCCACACCGAACAAAATGTATTTATTTATCAATATTATTGAAGGTATAACGAAGATTTAACTTAAATCTACTGCCTTGCGAGATCTAATTTTATATGGTAAATCTACGGTGACCATATTAACTAATGTAAAATAAAGGAAATTTTTTTCAAAATGATTTGGGAATACGTACATATAACTTATATGTTAAAGTACCTTACCATATCGTAATTTAAATCAGATATTTACCGGTGATTTGAAACCTAATTTGAATGTATTTCACACAGAAAATTGGGATTTTGTGTTTGGGATTTTGAGTTTGGGGATTTTAAATTGGAGATTTTGATTTTGGGGATATTGTGGTACACCCACTAAATATATCTCAACAAAAGTTTTCGAAAACAAATTACAAAAAAATTGTTGATTCCCACAAAATAACCCACCTCGTCATGAAGAAAAATATTTTAAACATAGTTCTGGAAAAACGCATTAATTAAACAAGCATTACGATGGTATAATTTTAAATCCCTTATTTACTGGTCTTCACTATGCAAATCAACTACAAAAAGTTCCACTGTTAATAGCTAAGTTAGCTTTAGGAAAATCTTGAACATCTTATATATAGAAATGTTAAGCCCGTTTCTTTAGCATTAAAGCGACGTTAAGATGAAGTCTTTCCATCGGCAGAACCCGAGATATAACGATTTGAATAAGTACATGATTAGCCAGAATCAAGAAAAAATTCAAAGTTTGACAGATCATAACTCCAGAGAAAAAAAATTCTTCGAACACGTGTTAGCTTATTTCATGTATAGAAACCATACAAAAAATTTTAATTGAAAGTGTGACACCAAATTTGGTGTCCGATATGAAAAAGAATGTCTCATATATGTAATACTGCTATATTGGCAATAAGAGCTGGTGCCGTCCGAAAACACTACAGTACAGATATATCAATAAACACGCACGAAAGAAAAGGAACAGATACGTTTATAAATAAACTAGTACCCAGCAAGAACGACCTAACGAAATCTCCAATACGCTTACAAAATTGTCAATAAAAACCAACACATTTGCATATTAGCCATATCCATATGCCATTCTTTGCGTTATATAAGACGTTATTAATCGCATAATAATATTTGATTGAAAAGAGACAACTACATATAGGATAACATAATAGCGAATTCCATGTAATAGAAAGAGAAACTGCTCACACGTGAAACGATTATGTGTTAGATTTATCCAGGAGCCCTATGTAAAATGATGGAAAGTTTTTGAATTTCTCACACAAAAAGTTTGTAGTACTAGGCGTATATTGCACATTAGTTAACAAATAGGGTTCTTACTGGGTACACAACACATACACATAAACTGCACTCACGTACACAATGCATTGACAAAAACGGTACTAGA
This sequence comes from Rhagoletis zephyria, assembly GCF_001687245.7. Lineage (NCBI taxonomy): Eukaryota > Metazoa > Arthropoda > Insecta > Diptera > Tephritidae > Rhagoletis > Rhagoletis zephyria. The sequence goes on from NW_016160325.1 coordinate 59,815, forward strand.
CTGTCTCGCTTTCATTTCGGAACGCTTATATCCCAGCAAGAACGACCTAACGCATTCTCCAATACACTTACAAAATTGTCAATAAAAACCAACACATTTGCATATTAGCGATATCCATATACCATTCTTTACGTTATATAACACATTATTCATCGCATAATAATATTTGATTGAAAAGAGACAACTAAATATAGGATAATATAATAGCGAATTCCATGGAAAAGAAAAAGAAAACTGTTCACACGCGAGACGATTATGCGTTAGATTTCTCCAGGAGACCTATGTAAAATGATGGGAAGTTTTCGAATTTCTCACAAAAACTTGTTGTAGTACTAGGCGAATATAACGCATTAGTTAACAGATAGGGTTCTTACTGGGATGTAATACTTCTATATTGGCAGTATCTACACGTGCAGGCAGCAAACATTACAGTACAGAAATATAAACAAATATTTTTTAGAAAAAAAACCCCCGACCTCAATTCTCATATAAAAAAAATATATATTTGTATATATATTTCATGATCCAACGATCGGATCTTAACCAAGTTAGTATGTAACCACCTCTGAGACCCTACCTTTCCGATGCAAAAAGAATTATCGAAATCGGTTGACGTGGTCCAAAGTCATGCGGTAACATACATAAAAAAAATATATTCCGACGAACTGATAACCTCCTCCTTTTTTGGAAGTCGGTTGAAAAAGAATACGAAAATTAGTAATCGTATGTAAAAATTACCCTTGAAATTAAAATAAATCGCAGTGGCGGTACCTTAACGGAAAATTACAGAGAATTTAGAGTTTTCATTTAATTCCATGAATTTTGTAATAAATTAAATTGTAGAAATGTCGCACGGATGCTTTTAAGTGAAAAAAGAGGGGATAAATTAAATAATATATTTAGCTTTACATGCGTATTCCTAGAAGTTTTAGCTAAAAATTTTGCAGTTCTAATAAAAATTTGTTGGTTTTTTTTAATGTTTGAAAAAAGTTTGGAAGTATAATTTTTTTAGATAATCAGCTCTACTTTTATAAAATATTAGCGAAAGAAGAACCAAATGAAAAACATTGCGAATATTATATAAAGATCACTACAATTTTGAGTGAGTCTTTATAGTTATTTATTCATTTTTACCTGGTTAGTCAGTAAATTTGTACTCAGCGAAAAATTAATATATATGTTTGAATTAAACATTCCAAAATAATAAAGTGCTAATCATTTTACAAATTTTCACGGGTTGTTAATTTCCAGGTAGTTTTAAAATAAAATTTTAATACTTCATCATAGAGTTTCAGTTGGTATAAGTAAACATCGTCAGCAAAGGGGCTTAATCACCCCAGAGTAAAATAATTCCCTTTAACATTTTTTTTCAAACTCTACTGGGGATACGTGAAACTCGTCTGAATGTATTCGTCCCATATATTCACAGATACTAATATGAAAAACCTGCGCATGCGCAAAACGTACGTTTGCCTCAAAACTTTCTCCCCAAACAAATTGAACTTTCTGAATCCAAACAAATTGGGCAGATAGTTTACTGCCAGAAGTATTAAATATATGATTATTAGAACATAGAGCGAGTGCTTAACCTATACAGTGTGTCAAAGTTCAAAAGGGGCATATTATATATAAAAAAAAGTTATTTTGCTGCCTTTTCTCCCATGAGGTGATTTCTTAGAGACTCGCGTGTAATATTTTAGACAGACGGAGAAAATTAATTTGAATTAATAAGCATAAATGCAAATTAAAATTTTACCCTTACAGACGGCAGTCTATAGTTCTATATTTTTTTACGTTATTTTCAGTTAGTTGTTGTTAGTTGTTTTTAACAAAATTCATCTCTAAAACTTAAGATTAACTAATAGTAAAATAAGAAATGTGATATAAAATAAAGCGAACTGCTCGACTGCTTCGTTTGCTTACTTGTACAAAAGACAACAACTGGCCGTTTTTAGCAGTGTTGTCATCGAAAATTCCCCGGATCCGAGTTAATTCCCAAAAATTTCGTGCATTTGTTCGGCTGTTTATGCTCATTTTAAAGAGGAAAATGCATGAGTTAAAGCAAATTAAGGCTGTTTATGCATATAATCGAGCCCGTTTGTCTACCGTATAAGGCCGGCTGCACTGAACAATTGCTCACTTGGAACGCTGGCGGATGGAGCGCTCAAATATTTGCGGGCCAGATTTGGCGTATTTTAGTTTAGTTTTCCTCCAATCGAAAGGATTTTCACCGAGATAAGCTCGTTTTTCTTTAAGATAGGCCTTTAATTGAGCTTTAGTTTCACATTTTTTAATGTCTCCAGATTCTACATCCGAGCCTTCGCTTTCGCTGGTGGAATCTAAAATTATTTCTAGGTTGTTTATAAAACTTTTAGCAGTACTTGTTGAAGACCCATTAATTTGCTTGAGCGCCTGAAGCTAAAAGCCGGTTAATGTCCGCACCCTGATTAGACAGACTCAGAGCCATTTCAAAAATATTAGAGTGGATTCTCTGCCCATGTGCACATTCGCATTCGAAAAACATTCGTATCATTTTATTCGAATGCGATTGTTTAAAATTATGCAAATCATTCGCACAACGAAATCGAATGCAAATATTCGCAACATCGTAATTGGGGTAATGCTCCAACGTAACTTGGGTAATGCACTCCAGTGCAGACAAGTGGGAATCAGTTACGAGATACGTGAAATTCGTACTCCCCTGCAAACGAGAATACGGAAGTCTACTGAGGACACCCCTACAAAAGAGCAGCCCTGAAGCTCTAGTACACTGACAGAGAAATGCTACGTGCATAAGGAGTGAACCAATATATTTCTTATTACTCNGAATGAAACGCCCCTACAAAAGAGCAGCCCTGAAGCTCTAGTACACTGAAAGAGAAATGCTACGTGCATAAGGAGTGAACCAATATATTTCTTATTACTCGGAATACCTTCAGCGGCACTGATTTTTAGTTTTTAATTTTTACTTATAAACATCAAGTTTAATCATTATTTTTTGAGTTTTATTTTTTGATCAGGAAAAATCGTTATGACTATAATTATTTGGGCAGAATTCTTATTCTTTTTGTTTGCTGGGTTGGAGCTACTTCGGCCGATAGAGTAAAAAAGCGAAAAACAAAATTTTCCTTTTACCCTCCTACGCGTTTCAACGCTCTCACGTCTTCGACAGGTAGTCTTTGGCCCCTATTATGAGTTGCATTCGATTTTCGACTGTGGTCGAAAGTGCTGAGCGAACGAATTTTCGTTTGGTATTATGGCGCTCATTCGATGAAGAATAGCGCTATTGTGAATTTCGCTCGTTTAGGTTGTTCACAATAGTATATTTTTCACCGCTGAGATGCTTTGTTTACAAATCGAGCAAACTAAATAGTGTGCTTATACATATTTATGTAAATTTGTTCTAATTAAAATGAAGTAAAAAAGAAAGCAAGTTTATAAAAACGTGGTAAAATGAGTACAACGAGTTCTGGTTCAACGATTCGTCAGAGGATGAGAGCTTAGTAAACTGGCCAGGAGTAGCAAATGTTTAAGAGAGTTTAAGTTTATTAGTCTTTCGAATATATTTTGATATAAAATATATTTAAGAAATTTGTCTACAGATTCATTAAAAAGTTCCGACCATCTAAAGAGGCGTTTGTGAGCCAAATCTATTTAAAATATTTTAAAACTATCAACAGCGCTACGATTTTGTTCTCAGAGATCGTGCCAACAGAGTATTGGGATTTTCTTTCACAAGTAAAACCAGCCTTTCGAGCTTGTGTTTAGTATTCACGATGTTAGAACTGCATGAAATTAATAAAAATTGTTTAAAATTAGTGTCTAGCCGCCAAAATGTAAGAAAACATATACAAAATCATACATTTTTCACAATTTTCTAACACTTCGCTACACCATCGAAAGCAAAATTCTGTTCGACAGAAAATTCGATACTCAACGAAAATTTCGACACGCTTGCATAGCTCATAATACGAATTTCACTTTCGATCTTCGATCTTCGATAGCCAGCGAAGATCGAAAATCGAATGCAGCTCATAATAAGGGCCTTTATTCGAAAGATAAAAACAATTAAACAAAAAACATGATTAACAAGTAGAATTCACTGATGCAAAAACAATAATTATAGTTAACGACAGTTTATAATTTACACTAATTCTAACTTAAACTCACATTAATATAAATTTTATTAACTAAACATTGATCAATCGTTAAACTTTAGCACCATTTTAGTATCTATTTCGCAATATTATACAATTCTAATCCTACAGTCTTATTTATATTTTTTATTGATTACAGCTGAATATAAACGTTGTTAGTGTTATCCACGTCCTCTTTAAAGTTGATCGCATTCTCTAGTTTTTGTTGTATACGTGGGCTTTGTAATGTCATTCTCTTTTTACCCCTCTTTCGATGTCAAAAATTCTCGTATTGCCGAAATCCGCTAAGTGTTTGTGCTTCGTCAAGTGTTGGTTTCTCTCATGCGCTTTATGCTCGTTAATTCTTGTACCCAATGATCTTTTTGTTGTGCCTACGCAGTGTTGCCAGGTTGACTTTTTAACGTCATTTGAACGTTTTTTTTTACCTGTTGACGTTTGGACGTTTTTTGTGTAAAAATGGCGTTTTTTGTGTAAAAATTACGTTTTTTAACTTCCCAGTAATTTTTCTTTGTTACTAAATCTTATAAGTAGAACTGATTTTGAATTATTTTCTTAATAAATCTTTTCAATCTTTGTGTTTTGCTGCAGCTGCTTCCTCCAAAGGTTTTTTTTTTGGATTCTAGGACTAAGGATCCCTTGTTCAAAGGCTGGTTGTGTAAACACATGAGGTTACGAGGCTCATGAGGTTATGAGGTAATGATGCAATTGCACATTAAAAGCCAAATCAGGTANTGAAAGTGCTGTTGTCATCTTTTGGTTTCTCTCATGCGCTTTATGCTCGTTAACTCTTGTACCCAATGATCTTTTTGTTGTGCCTACGCAGTGTTGCCAGGTTGACTTTTTAACGTCATTTGAACGTTTTTTTTTACCTGTTGACGTTTGGACGTTTTTTGTGTAAAAATGGCGTTTTTTGTGTAAAAATTACGTTTTTTAACTTCCCAGTAATTTTTCTTTGTTACTAAATCTTATAAGTAGAACTGATTTTGAATTATTTTCTTAATAAATCTTTTCAATCTTTGTGTTTTGCTGCAGCTGCTTCCTCCAAAGGTTTTTTTTTTTGGATTCTAGGACTAAGGATCCCTTGTTCAAAGGCTGGTTGTGTAAACACATGAGGTTACGAGGCTCATGAGGTTATGAGGTAATGATGCAATTGCACATTAAAAGCCAAATCAGGTAGAGCCAATCTATTACAGCAGGCACGCTCGCAAAAGTATCAAAAAAGCTGTGCAGCATAAAACGTCAGAAAAACGTAGGCAACTTTTTTAAGACTTCATTGAAAATGTACTGAACGCAAAAAAGACTGAAATATTAGGTCCATTCAATAACTTTTCCAGTAAGTACTTGCAGCGAGAGCGTAAAAGAAAGATATAGAGTAAAATTGAGAGGAAGAGAAAATTTTCAGAAAAAGTTCTGACGGTTAAGTTTTGGCGCGCTATTTTCTTTTTAATTGGGAATAGTTCATAAGTCATAAAAGTAAAATATTTTGGGAAATTGAATGCATTTTCAGTAAAAACTTGCAAGTACTAGTAACAATTCGTAGCAATTTTTTGATATTGAATGGACCAATTGCTATGCTCCTTCTTAGCAGAACGTCGTTTAGAATTTTCGACAACCGAGCCCCTAACCAAATTTCTACAAGAAAAAAAAATTATTAATAAACAACGCCATTATTTAGCCCCTTTAAACTGACACATTGCCCTGAAATTTAATGGGCTAAACAATCTGAATAGGAAGTTGAAAGTCGAGCTGAAAATTTGCAGATTGTTTATAACAGGGGCCGTAACGGTTATAACTTTTATCATAAAAATCGCTTTTTAATCGTTATTATTTGGTTTTATTTTTTGCTCAAAACAAACCATTTATTTTTTGAGTTTTATTTGTGACTCAGAAAATAATCGTTATGTTTTGAGTTTTATTTTTTGCTCGGAAAATAATGGTTAGGTTTAAAGTTTTATTTTTTGCTCGGAAAATAGTCGTTACGTTTTAAGTTTTAATTTTTTGCCCGGAAAATAATCGTTACGTTTTAAGTTTTATTTTTTTCTAGGAAAATAATCGTTATTTCTTGAGTTTTATTTTTTGCTCAGAAAATAAAACTTAGTTTTTGCGTATGCATATGCGCATGCGTGGACAGACAGGGGGCGGCTACATTGAACTTTTAACGCCACTGGGGAGTGGGTAATGAAAATATAAGAGAACAAGATATAAGGGTGGAAACAAAGACAAGGGTAACGACAAAACCACAGGCAATCACAACCTATTCAAGGATCAATCCAATGATGAAGATGAAGAACTGGACAAAGTTAAAGATAAATAAAAAGACAATGATTAAGATGAAGATCAAGATGAAGAAAAAGATGAAGATGAATATGGTGATGAAGATGAAGATGAAGATGTTNTAAGAGAACAAGATATAAGGGTGGAAACAAAGACAAGGGTAACGACAAAACCACAGGCAATCACAACCTATTCAAGGATCAATCCAATGATGAAGATGAAGAACTGGACAAAGTTAAAGATAAATAAAAAGACAATGATTA
>NW_016160327.1:0-66483 GCF_001687245.7 Rhagoletis zephyria
TTGGCCCTTATTTATTCAGAAGTTGAAAAAACTAAACAAAAATTGGAAACGAAAAAATAGTAGCTGCTTTAACGGCTGCTGAAATTCCGTTGTCCTCTGCAAACAAAGCCATATCAAGTTTTTTAAGTTTTCGCAATTACCGTATAAAGGTTTGGATTGAGGTTTGTAGTGTTATGGAAAGGGATTTGCCAAAGTATGCCCCTATGTATGCTCGGCTCAATTTTTGCCAAACCACTTGACCCAATGTAAGCACAAGATCGTCCTTTGCAAAAGTGTAGTGCCTGTAAGGTAAATTATCTATAGATGCAGGCTAAAATATTCGCCTTAACATGCGGTCAGGAGCTCGTAAAACATGTATGTATGTGTGGGCATTCACATTTTGTTGTTTCGAGAGAAATATATTCTTTGGTTTGAGTGAAAATAAAAATCAAGAAATGAAATGACGGCGAAAGAAATTTTCAAAATGCTATCAAACGTCAAAATTTCTAATAGCCAACATAGACGGCGCGTCTGACTCACGAGTCATTTGTGTTCGTGCTGACTAGCCTTCGACTACGCACAGTTGAATCATTCAGAGTCATGGCGGGAGATATGTTTATGTAACTAGCACATAGCTGACCCTCAGCTCAGCTGGTAAAATTAATCCGATTTATACCGAAATTCATAATTTTAAACCAAAATATACACCAGTGTGCTACTTTAGTTTCTAAGATGCCGACGATCTAGAGAAGCACAAAAAAGTTCTATGACTTAGTGCCGTTTTCTGAAGTAACCTTTAACTTTTAAAGCTCACTTTATATTTAAAGGTTGGATAAAAAATAAAGTTAAGCATTTCCATTATCGGTTTTTGATGTATGTATGTTTTTTGGTTGTAAACCAATTTAAAACCGATAATAAAATGCTTTAATTTAGACACAATCATAAATTTTAATGCAACCTTTAAGTATAAAGGGAGATTTAAAATTACAGCTTACATGAGAAAACGGCCCTTAAAATTTAAATTCCAGCGGGCGAAATGTTGATGTTAATAAACGGGTAACTCATACGCCATGGCATGTGAGTAATTTAGTCAGATGGGTAATGCATATCGTAGTTTAAATTATAAAACCGCCTATAAAGATACTGCAATACCTTTTTTGTGTGGTCGCCAAAATTTTTGGAACAGCGTAAAACCTGTCTTATTTTAAAACGTTTCACTCTGTTATCTAAAATTATCTCTAGCATTTATATCTAAGGGCCAGTTTCTCAATGTCTTGTTAACATTAACTAAAGGTTAAACGTTGTTATCAACATTATCGACTCCCTATTGTCTGTCATGGAGTCGATCACGTCGATAATGCTTAGTGTTAACCAGACTTAGGGAAACTGGCCTGTAATATCGATATTTTTGTACAAATGGATAAGGCTTGACCGCAGAAGCTTCCGTTTAACAAGTCTCATTTTTTGGAACAAATGTTACCATGTTGATAATTTACATATATTCGCAGAAGAAATTGAGCAATCTACATCTCCCTTTTCCCTTTTCAAATCTGAACCTGTAGCCATCAACCTGACCGAGCAAGAAGCCAAAAGGTCATAAAATATGCAAATAGAAACATCACATTTCAAAAATTCGCATGAAATTGCTAAGTCAAACAGCGAAACGCTACAAATTTTCTACCATTTTCCACATCAATCATTTTTGTGTGGTTGCGCAAAAACATTGGAACAGAGAAAAAACCCCAAACTGTAATAAAAACTTACAGACTCAAGTGTATGCAAGCGCAATCCAGCTGCAAACCAGTTTTATTGACACAAAATTGTGCGTACACATGTTCAAGAGAGTGCAAATGCATCATGCCTAAATACATATGTACATATACACACATATAGGTGCATACATATGTCACTAGCTGCATACATAACCATGTACATATGTAACGGGTGATTTTTTAAGAGCTTGATACCTTTTTTTTAAAAAAAACGCATAAAATTTGCAAAATCTCATCGGTTCTTTATTTGAAACGTTAGATTGGTCCATGACATTTACTTTTTGAAGATAATTTCATTTAAATGTTGACCGCGGCTGCGTCTTAGGTGGTCCATTCGGAAAGTCCAATTTTGGGCAACTTTTTCGAGCATTTCGGCCGGAATAGCCCGAATTTCTTCGGAAATGTTGTCTTCCAAAGCTGGAATAGTTGCTGGCTTATTTCTGTAGACTTTAGACTTGACGTAGCCCCACAAANCTTCTGCATATCGGCGAGTGGGCACCATTATGAAGTTATCATTGTAAATTTTACCGCAAAAACGTTGTTTCATTGCAAATGCAAACATGCTTCCTGATACACATCTGTATATATGTATGTGCAATTCTATTTTTTGCAGTTCAAGCAAAAGTTTCTCGTGAAAAAATTAACGCAGCGTTTGATAATATCAACCGCCAATCCATTGCGCTGTTTGCAGTTGGTGAAAGTAGTAAACAGTTGCAAAGTTTGACTTTTATCACATTTCACGTTTGCTTGAACTCACTGAACTAATGTGAGCATTTTTTCTAGCACACAAACTTATGTATGTATGTGCGTATATGTGAATATACGTATGTATGTATTTGCATTAGTGTAGTTTTTTTAATGCCAACAATTTTGATAACTTTTTCATGTGTGTTCTCAGGAATTTGAGCTCAATCGAAAAGAAGTCCAGGAAGTTTAAAATCCAAAAGATCTGAAGAAAATTACTTTTCGGAATTAACAAGCGGCTAATTCTGCTAGAGGCCCAAAACGTTGTTTTTAATCTGTTTCGAAAAAAGGTTATACTTCTAGTTCTATTAATTATATACTTACAGCCGAACACGTAACGCCAAAAACCACCACATTGTAGGTACGACAGCCACAAACAAAATTTGTTTTTTTTTTTTAATAAAAAAAAAATTATGTTTCCCATAAAATTACATAAATTAAATTTAAAAGTGGGGCCTACAACCTTATGCTGTGGATTTACGAGGTCGTTATCGCCCAATTACGGCATACGGTTCCCTGGTATTGTGGAAGCCATAAAGCATTGTGATTACTGGGGCGATGAGACCATGTCCGACGAAAGCACTGAATGCCATCTGCCATGCCAACTCATAAGAGATCTCATTGTCTCCAATTGCACGATAGCCTGATACTCGAAACAATGTTACCATATTTCTGCATGTCGAGATTCGAAGGGTGTCTAACAAGTTTTCTGGATGGTTGCTTGACTATCTGAAATGAAAACTATTGAGGCATGCTTTTAATTTGACGCAGGATAAGATTGCCAATATCTGAATCAGGAATGGAGTTGTGTCAAAGTATCACGAGCCCCAAGAACGAACTCAAGCTCTTCGTCTGCGTTAGGTCCCGATACTTACGGTGATGGACGTACAAGGGTCCCGATTTTTCATATTTGTACTGTTTAAGTCCCTATTTTCAGTATTTTCTTTATTAGTGTTAATAAGAGCCTCCCTTTACTCTGGCCTAAAAATACTTAGCAGCAGCACCTTCGTTATCACAAACAACATATGACATATTTTATTCGATCAAACTGGTAGTCTACTTAGGTATATTGCAGTCTATCACTCTTGCCTGAATTTTTAAAGGCTTTTATAGTATTTGTTAAGTTTGGTTTTTTCTTCATGAAACGATTCTAGCTTGAATGTACAAAAACTAGTTAAATTCGACAAAGATCGATAAAAATTTTGAGCTTTTAAACTAAGCAGATTTCTTCTGAGTATACAGTTTTGTAGCGCATTCAATTTAAAGTGCAAATTTTAAGTGTAACAAGTGAGAAAGTCTAAGTTCGGGCGGAGCCGAACATTAAATACCCGGCGCAAGTATTAAATATATGTTTTCCACCTTTCCGAAAGCTACCGTTACATGCTAAGCTGGGGCGTATCAATTTTAAGTAAAATAGAGTTCTTAAATTTCGAAATTTTGAAGTTTTAAGCAGTTCTGAAATTTACCGTTATATGAAAAGCGGCCTCAATTTTAGTCCTATTTAAATAATTTTCAACGTTTTGCTTTTATGAGGCAAGCACAATAACCATACCGAGTTTGTACAAATTGGTGGAACGGTTACCGAGATACATATATGTGATCATAAGTGGGCGGTGCCACTCCCATTTTCCAAAATTTTAAGAGAAACGTATTTCTTGGTAAAGAATTGTTGCAAGCGTCAATTTTGAATAAATTAGCTTTAATATTTACTGATTTATCGAAGATTCCGTATTTCTCTAAACTACCCTTATATGGACTGTGGGCGTGGTTATTGTCCGATGTTAAAAATGCTGTACCAAGCCCAACAACTGTGCCAAGTTTGGAGCGGTTGCCAAGATAAACACATGTAACCATAAGTGGGCGTGGCTACGCCCATTTTCCAAAAATTTATAATATTCTTATTTTTCGTCTAAAAATTGTTGCAAATATCAATTTTGAGTGAATTATCTTCAGTAGTTACTAAAATATCGCAGTTTTCGTATTTCTGGAAATTACCGTTATAGGGGAAGTGGGCGTGGTTACAGTCAGATTTCGCCCATTTTCAATACCAACCTACCTTGGATTAAGGGAAACCTACATACCAAATTTCATTGAGATATCTCAATTTTTTTTTCGAGTTATCGTGTACACGGACGGGCGGACAGACGGACAGACGGACAGACGGACAGAAGTACGGACAGACAGACATGGCTTAATCGATTTCTCTATTCATTCTGAGCATTTATGTATACATTTGTCTACATTTATTTCGATTCGTTTTGGCTGTTACAAACAACCGTTATGTGAACAAAATTAATATACCTTGTGCACAAGTGCGCTCGGGTATAAAAATGGTCTTCTGGAAGCTACCAGTTATGTAGTGAGTCGCACACGTCTCTGCGCAGTCAGCCACAGCTATTATTACCTAGTACATGTTTTGAAATATTCGGGTAGAATCACATACTTTATGATTATTGTTTTTAAATTAGACGGAGATTTTCGGACATTTTCCGGTTAGTTATCGTAAATTGAATCATCCTCCAAACATTTCCGGATACGAAAATTGTACGAAAAACGCATTTTCGGCAAAACGTGCGTTTCTTTGCTGGCTGGGTATATGTATTTAGTATGTAGTCGTAGATGTATGTAAGTATATATGCATTTGTGTATACATACATATGTATACACAAATTTTATTTGTTTGTACTGTACATAGGCCAAGCTTTAAAAAATATGCTTACACTTAATGTTGCCCCAGGGATAAAGATAGGAAATTACAAATTGATATTTTATATTTATGAATTCCATTTCGTAAAAAAAAGAGGCAAAGAAGTGTTAATGGAATTCCAATTTGAAAAAATATAAATTCCCCTTTGTGAATTAAAGGCGCGATGAGAACATTTACTAATGTATTTCAATTTATTTCGCTATGAGTATTTGATAAAACATATAAACATACAAGTATTTATTCGAGCAAATTTCTTCGGGGAGATAAGAAAAAATAAGAAAAATTATATTGGTTTTTTAGACAACAAGAATACATAATATAAATTGACGTAAAATATTTTTACTTTGGGCAGTCAGCAGAAACCTAACCAAAACATTAACGGCAACGATAGATAGATTTGGCTGTAGTTATGAAAGCGATGTTTAAAACAAATTCCAATTGCACAGACATTTTCAGTTAAGAACGATATTGTATGTACATGTGTAACTTAATACCAAAGTTCCTTATAGCAGCAACTGTTGCCAAAAGATGTTACCCTTCTAAACAAAAGGTAAGAAACACTATAATTTCTTAATTTTAATAAGGACGAAGCTCTTTCTGAGCAAAATATAATTTTTACCTATTCTTAGTGCTCCCCCCGGTGATTGCCGTCATAACCACCATGCCACGGGTATAGAAAAACTTTGATGAAAATTCATTTCTGCAGCGGCTTCATGTTGACTTATGCCGTCTTTATCCTTAAGAGTGGATAGTTCATGGTCAATGGAATCCTTCCGCTGCTACACTTTTTTTCACCCTCAAAGCCTTAGGACTACTATACAAAGTAGTTCTTGGAACTCCCTCGCTTTAACGGATTTTAATTTTTTTATAGAACTGCAGCGCTCGCAGATATCTTGTTGCTTCGACAGCATCCTCCTGAAAACTATTTTGGGGGTTAAACCCCCCTCAAGTCAAAGAATAATATTTCACTAATATGGGTCTAGAAAAAAAGCTCTTTAGAAGAAAGTATGCGTAATAAAGTATCAAAACACGAATTTTTAAAATCATATATTCAATTTTTCGCTTTATTTATAAAACATTTTGATAATTTAACACACATTAAATTTTTCTTTTTACTTGTAAATCAATGAAACGAAGAATTTTCAAATTTTTCGTGGTCCTATGAAAAATTCTTCTAGAACTTCGTCAACTGAAAAATTTTTATCTTTGTGAATATCCATAGATGCTAGACCGTTGAGTCTTTCTTGACATGCTGTATTTCTCAAGTAGGTTTTAATTCTTTTCAGGCATGAAAAGCTTCGTTCAGGTGTGGCTATTGAAACGGGTAAAAGTGCCAATATACGTAAGATCTTAAAAACATTCCCAATTCCCATTCGAGAGCATTTCGAAAATGTTCGTGTGAAACTCGTTTTTTCCACATTTTTACATCCAGAAGAAAGTTTTGTTACGAGCAGTTGATTACTTTTTCATAGAAAGCAAACAATTCTTCAGTTTTTTTTTCGTTAAAATCATACTTTGGAAACAAAACACTAAAATTATTTAAAACTGATTTATGGTTTAGGAACCGGCTTTTCAAATGAGCAATATATGTATCAAGGAAGGGAATGTAAAAAGCAATGCGATAGTATGCCTCGGTGTCTCCGGTTTTTACATTAAAGCGATTCTTTTGGCGACTGCTGTATCGCGGTACTTTGTTTCTGTACCTAGGTTGGTGCATACTTCTTCTACGTGTTCGAAAAGCAAATGGAAGTTTTTTTCTACATCTTGTCGCATTTCTTCAATTTCCTTTAAAGCGTCGTCAGCTAAGCTCATTGCTTCTGCAAGATCTTCATCAGGTACTTGTAATTGCCGGTTAGCAAAGCAACAACAATTTATAAAAGCAAGCCAAGCATTTGCGGCTGTTGTCGCTGTGCTAACAGTTTTTCAAACCCTGATAATTTCTATAGATATTCGCATGATACAAATAATTTTTACGGTATTTTGCCCGTGACAAATAAAAAGTTTTTGACAATTGGAAGAAATAAAACTTCGAAGGTCTTTTTAAAACGATTTTTCATTGTGCTACGTTAGAGCCGTTGCCGAGAAACTTATGGATACATATACATATATCGTTTAAGGTAATTAGAATAAGGGACAACATTGTTATTTGTCATTAAAACCGTTTAGCGGTTTGGACCTAGACCAAAAAAGTTCGAAGTTTTCCACTTTATGCCAGAATTGTCAGATCTTTCCGGTATTTCCATTCATGCGTTCAGTAAAAGTGTGTTTGCATTGTTCAACTTTGCGTTCAACATTTGCGTTCAACTCAGCGCAGGGTTGCACGAAAAAAAAGTTGAACGGCTAAAAATATCAAAATATGAAAAAATATCAAAATATTCGCCATAAAAAGGTGTTTGCATTGTTCAACTTTGCATTCAACTTTTGGTTGAATGGCCTTTCAACTAATCGCTTTCAACAAAGTTGGTCGCCAGCCAACATTTAGCCATTCAACTTTTTTTTCGTGCAACCCTGCGTTGAGTTGAACGCAATTGTTGAACGCAAAGTTGAATAATGCAAACACTGCTTAAGCCTCAACAAGTGCAATCGTTGTATTTTTATGCGCTGAACTATATCCCTGTTGTCAAAAAATTACAGTTCGTCATTTCATCTTCTTCGGTACCCGTCGCACACGCAAACAGGGCCACAGATCTTGCATGGAATAGTTCTGACGAAAACACCCAAAGCCGTCTTATCTTTGTTCGTCATATGTATGGTTTCACTGTGATTCAAAAAGACTTAATCTCTACAACGAAATACTACTCTCATCTACCCTACACATTTTAGATGATTTCGAAGCAAACGAACTATGGAAAAGCGCTCGGTTATGTATTTCACTTATATATGTTTTGTTTACTTTGTCCTCACACTTTCAGACAGGTCATATTAACAATTTCCAACTTTAACTTAATATTCATTTTTATGCTGTCTAAACATATTTTTTGCCTGCCGTAGGTTCTTTGTACGTTTTCCTGTTTTTTAAATACGGAAATATATTATTCTGTTGTTTTTAATGCAATTAAAATTTCATTAAATACCTTCTAGGTAGTATTCTACGGCAGTTTGCTGCTGGCTATATAAGGGGCGAGCTTTAGAAAAAAGCACTAATTTCGTTAAGTACTTGACCACCAGCGATGCCATATTTTGTATGTATGTATCAGGGTTGTTGCGAATATTATTCCGGAATAAAAGTCCTTTCCGGATAATAAACAAGGCGCTTATCGAAATTAAACAGGTTTGGTATCAAATGAAAGAGGACCTAAATAGCTTTTTAACTGAAATATCTAAACGAGAAAAGCCATATATTGAAAAAATAAAAAATTGTAACTAATTACCATAGTACCAAACTTGTGTCAGGTGTATGAATTTCTCTGGAATATAAAAAAAATATAAATTGAGGTCGTTCGTTATTTCTGTTTCAAGGCTATTTCAGTCCTCTTTCATATGATACCAAATTTGCTTAATTTTGTCAGGCGGTTTTTTTATTATCCGGAAAGGACTTTTATTTCCGAATAATATTCGCAACAACCCTGGTATGTATGTATGTAAATCAAATACTCCGCATACAAAGACAAAGCTACACAAATACAAAAGACGGGCAATTGCCTATTGGAGGTCGAGGTTAATCTTGTTATCCACAAATTGCTTATATGTACATATATACGTGCACACACACGCGCTAATAGTATAATCGAACGGAAATATACGCATGTACTATGTATGTATGTAGGTATGTCCATACATATGTCCATACATATGCGCATACATACTTACATGTGGGGATGCACTTGCACTTGCGTGTGTATAGGCGGAGGCCTATGAAGGTAATTGTTTGCATTTCAATTAACATTTGGCTTGTAAGCAAACTATGGCAACAGCCGCAATAACAACACAAACTTCGCATTAGCAATTTCAGACAAAGGACAAATAATAGTAACAACAAATGATGATATTGCAAACGCTTATTGTGTACAGGAATAAGCTGACAGTAGAATGAAAATCAATTCGACAAATAGTTTGAAAAATATAATATATATAAAATAATAATTGAATTTGCACACCATACAAACGCAATCGGAAAATCAAGGAATACTATGAAAAACTCAAAACCAAAAACTACATCCAACAGATTATTTCAGCGTTTCGACGCATTTTCGTATTTTTTTCTTCTGCTATTTCACTGATTTGCATGACCTTTTATTTCGCCTACTTATTTACGTATTGCTGCTCTTC
This sequence comes from Rhagoletis zephyria, assembly GCF_001687245.7. Taxonomy (NCBI): domain Eukaryota; kingdom Metazoa; phylum Arthropoda; class Insecta; order Diptera; family Tephritidae; genus Rhagoletis; species Rhagoletis zephyria. Next base: position 9,472 of record NW_016160327.1, read on the forward strand.
ATCCAATCAGAGTTGCACACTTTGGTTGATTAAATAATTTTCGTTACAAACCGACCAGAATAACTTTATTGCAAAAACAAAAAAAAAATTGTAACAATAGCGCAGAAAGCACAGAATTGTAAAAGCGTACAAAAACTGTAGTAACCTCAATCAAAGCTATGGAAAAATTATTTTCTACTTGGTTTTTTTTGTTTTTTGCTTCCATTCGTTTTTGAAGTGAGTGCAGCATAGCAAATTGCGATTAAGGCTGACATTTGCATAAAAAATGCGCTGACGAGGATAAATTTACTGCTTTTCTTTGTTCTTGTGCACTTCTTTTTGCATTGGATATGCTCGTTCTTTGTTTCATACAAATGCATTCAAAAGTAGTAGATATTTCAATTTAGGCAATGCGGCTATACGAATTCGAGGATAATAGCTGAACAAAAACTCGACATATTAATGACTTTGAATGAACACTAAAACCCCTCTTGAACAGATTTGAATTCCAACAAAATAAGGAAAACTGAACGAGTTTTTAAAATGATTCAGTGCAGCTAGAACATTTGCAAAACTTTGCTTCAAATGTTGAAACACCACAAAATCCTTAGCTTACCCATAAAAGGTGAATGGTTAAGCACCTTTAAGTTTAAATATAGACCCTAAAAGAATAATATTTGAAATTTATTTAAGAACTATCAAGTTTAGCAAGGGAACAACGCAAAGGAAAATTTTCTCAAATACTCGAATATGCTGGATTGGATGATGGCTATGTTCGTACTTTGATGCCGCCTAACATATGGGCACGCTGAGTAACTTAAAGAGTGTGGTTTAAGCAGCACTTTTTGAATACAGTTATTTCCCGTTTTATTAATTTTTATTTATTTTTTATATCGATCATGGTGAGTGGTTTTTTTTTTTGCCCGAAAGCCGGTGTGCGGGATTTTAATCCGCTAAATTTAATCTACACCCTCCTGAAATCACTCGTATGGAACCACCGATTAAGTACTACTTTATAAAAGTGAGACCTAAGGTTGTCTGTATGACATAACTATAACTGACGCTTTTCTGACAGCATCCATTTTCAGGGGACTGACACATATGTGCTGTCAAGTTTTACACCGTTCTTTTTTTCTGTAAGGCTGTGTAGTTCTTCTTCTTTGCCTCAGTAATTGCCTAAGCGATTTTGGTCGAGTTCAACAAAACACGTCAGTCGCTCCTCTTCTCTGCCATCTGACGCCAATTGGAAATTCCAAGTGAAGCTAAGTCCCTCTTCACTTGGTCCTTCCATCGCAGTGGGGGCCTCCCTCTTCCTCTGCTACCACCAGCGGGTTCCGAGTTGAATACTTTCTGTGTCACTATAGGCAACAAACGGGAAAGGCTAGAACGGAAATCGCTTAGAAGCATGTGGTGTGCTGCTAACCGAAAAATCTAGGGACTCGCTTGCTTCGCTTTTATATCCAAGATGAAAGAGGCGAACCAAATGGAGCGTTTACTAAGTCCGATGATGTTGCGCAAATAAAAAACTGTACATGGGCTTATGCACTAACCAGAATATTTTTCCGTAAAGGGTTTTTTTTTTTAATATTTGCAATGTTTTTCATAATGAATTTTTTTCGTTAATTTTTAATAGAAATATAGTTCATTCTGCATCAAATGGAATATAAGTTAATGATTCAAAATTTCCTGCGGGTTTCACTGCAGGGATGTAATGCGAACAATCCAATTTAGATTTTTTAATTCTCGGAAAACTGGGTCAAAAGGATCGCTACTGCGCTACCTAAAATATTTTTTTTTTTTTTAATTTTAAAAAAGAAGCCACTATATGGACCATCCTGTATTTATGTACATAGCTCGAGTAGCGCGTGTTCGCAACGTAGCCCTTAAGGCGGAAACTTTTTCACTGGAGCGTTGGCATTTTCAACCTCCAGCTGTTACATATTATAACATATTTAGCAATAATATTTACATTTAATTTCAAAATGTATTTTAACTTAGTAAATTAAAACCAAATATTTTGCCGCATTGATTGCTGAGTGATAAATCTATTTTACTTTGTGTTCGTGTGTAAATATTTACGCTTTCCATTGGTTATTTTAAATCTAAATAAATTATTATCTGCTCAGCTTCGATTTGTAAAAATTTATACTTCGTTTAGTTATGTCTTTGTCCATCATTCCGTACCTGCAGTGAGATGTGCATGTCTAAAATTCAAATATTTGTATTATTTATTTATTTAAAGTTGAAAAGAGAAATTGCTTTTAAATGAAATTTGCAAATTGCATAAATAAGCTTTGTCTTACGCAAGGACGTAGCCAGGTAGGGACATAGGGGGAAGGCAGAACCCCCCGCCCCCCTACAGCTACAAAACGAAGGAGAAATTTTTAAAAATCAATAAATAATTATGCTGACAATTTCCACATAAGGTCGGGTCTACGTTTTTCATCATTGATACAATGGAGTAAGCACAGCATTAAACATTGAATTGGTACAGAACTGAATGAGACACCCATTTGAGTTTCTGTGATGAACAGGATGGAAAAACCCAACGAGAAAAACACTTCCTCTTCCATTAAATCGTATTGTGAATGACCTAGGTGAGGCTCCAGAAATAAGAAATACTATTTCTACGCTAAAAAATTTGAATAATTTTTTTTCGCTAATCAACGACACGCAAGAATCATGCTCCTAATGTATCACGTTTGCGGGAAATAAGATGGTCGGAAAAATATAAGAAAATGTCCCTGAAGTTGTAGGAGCTTTTAACCCTTCGATTTGTGAGAAGGTCCCTAGGGACCTTTTCGTATTTCATGTGCCTATATCTTTTTGTTCAATGCATTTTTGAAAAGAATTTATACATGTATTCCAAGAATAAATTAAGCTGAATCGTTTAAAATAAGTTTCGAAGGGATACGGGATCACGTTCGAGTGTTATTGAGATTTCAACATATATAGTACGGGGATTAGTGACAAGGTCCCTAGGGACCTTGTACAATTTTAGAAGAAATAACAAGTTACTTGTCTTCATGTTTTGATTTTTTTTTCACTTGTTCTTCAAATTATTTCATTCCTAATATATCTGCAGGACGTTAATTTAATCAAAAGACAACATAAATACCAAAGAAGTTGCACATGTACAGTCGAAACATCGAGCAACTCTTTCTAGGTCCCTAAGGACCTTCTCACGAATCTAACGTCATCGGCACTGTCACTCATCGGAGGGTTAAAAAGTTCTTAATGGAGGGAAACTTTCCACAAGATAGTCTGCGTATCAATTGTGTGCTGCTATAACAAGGTCGATGTTCATAATTTCTTTAATAACATCTGCTTAAATTCAATGTTGCTGGGACCTACAGCAAAGATTTTGCAAATGAAGACAATGAAGACTTCATTAGGAATGATCGTAAGAATGCAGAAGGAGTCACTACAGAGTTGGTTAACAAATATCGTATTATTACAGCAGACCTAAGAGTAGAAATTTCTCTATGGCAGGTAAACAAAAAAGAGAAGTAATCCCCATCGGTCAATGGAATGAGTAGTGGCGATGGTCTATAATAATACTATATCCGTATTCACTAATGGCCTCTTTACAACTACGCTTTTCCAGTGAAAGTACTCCAGCATTTTCGCACCCATTGTATTCCATTAATAGCTCCAGAGAAAAAGTACAAAACAACGCGAAGCATTTTCAACAGATCTATGATCTAGATATGGGCAGTGAACACATTATTTAGTTGGTACAATTTATCGAAGAAAAAGAAGTTTTCCGAAGAAGACTTTAAGGATGTTTAAATTTTAGATCTATTTGAAGAATCAAACGAATTTCTACCAGCAATAAGTGCTGGTGCACTCTACTTTGAGTGCTTTTCCATGCACAACAGCGGCTGTGGAGTGATCGTTCGAACCACTTCGTAGAGTAAAATCCTGGCTCAGGCGAAGAAAGGAAAACTCGTTACCAAAAGCCGCGAGATTATTCAGGAGGGAATAATCGAAAAGTTTGCTGAAAATCCGAGACGTTTGTTATTAGCTTAAAAATTATTAAGTAAAAATATAAAAAAAAAATTAATAAATATATTTGGTTTTGCCCCCTCCCCTTTTATATCTGTTCCTGGATATGCTCTTCGCCGGATGAGAAGAAATCTATTGAAAACGATTGAAAGTGAAGTGCGTGCATGCATTGCGATTTAAAATAATACAGGTCTATTATTTCCATAATAAATTAAATGTCAAGAGAAAAATGTAGTTGTAGTCTGTTATATTGTCAATGTCGGCAACAGACTTTACTTAATTTTTAAGACGCCAAATTGGGAGATTTTAAAAACCAAAATAATAATAAAACTATGTACATGTTATATGCATTAGGGTGGTCCAAAAACGCATGTGGGGGAAAAAGTAAAGTTGGAATTTGAATGCACTTATCCCCTGGGATCGTCCTATACCAATAAAACCATTTTCTTATTTTGAAAGCAAAAATTATTTAGAGGTCGCTCAAAGTTTTTGAAGTATTTTATATGGGAAATAACAATTTTTCATAGAAATGGTATAGAATTCTTGAAAATCAATATTTTTCGATTGGAAAACTCTGTTTCTCCTAAGAAAACTGCTGATAATACCCACTTGATTATTTAACCATTATCTCGGGATCCGGATTAAGTCCTAAAGTTAATTCCCAAACTTAACTCGGATCAAGGGAATATTCGATGACAACACTGACCAAATCTCAAAGAGCATAGAATACAGAGAAAGGGCAAAACTAGCATGGACATATATATACCTTTCCATCGGTAATGCAGTCACTAACTAATTTAGATAGGAATCCAATTGAAATTTAATAAGAACTTATTTGAATTAATACGGTGACTGCATTGCCGACGGCATGCTAGTTTTGAATTTTCTTTGTGTTGTACGCTCTCTGAGCAAACAAATACGCAGCCAACTACTTCATCCGCAGTAGCCGAGTGGTGAGGGCTGCGTACTACAAGTCTGTAGGGCCCTGGTTCGCTCCGCTGTTTGAGCAATTGCCCAAAAAATTATTTTTTTTGCTACTTAATTTTTTTTAATTTTATTTGATTAATATAATTAATTTTATTTGTCAGTGTTATTGTGGCTTATTAACATTTTATTTTTTAATATTTTTATTGGGCTTTGTACCACGATCGTTTATTAGGAAAAATTGAAAAGCAACAAAGTCTAAGCGGCAGAAGTTATAGCAGCTATTCCGGAGATCACCACATCTCCTCATCAGACTTCTTTTTTCTAGACTTCGATTACGCAGGTTCGATCCCGGTCCGGGAGTGGATGCCTTAATACATACTAAAAAAAGGCGCACAGCATTTCACCGAGCCAATGTTAAAATAAATCGTTTTTACCAAGAGACATCAGGGACTCAAACACTGGTGTTGTGGAAAACAGGCTGAAGTCTTCGAAAGCAAATAACGCTAAAAATTTCGAACTCGAATAACTCTAATATTGAAGTAAGCGTAGTCGAATTATTTTTACTACATATGGCCCATTAACTAAAACGAAAAAAATAAAAAATTACAATTGGTTGATCACCTTAAGTTTCCGTTTTTACAATTTCAATCAATAATATTGTTTGCACGGTCATAGTGCAGCGCAGCATTTTAGTCTGTATTTATTTATGACCGGCTATTTTGGACATCTTAATGCTTCCTTAAATGTGGGAAAGTACAACCTGTCTTCTGTAATAAATTAGAAGAAAATATGAGTAAGTTTAGAAAAACAAATTCTGCCAAGAAAAACACAGCAAAGCAATAAATACTAAAACTTGGACAGAAAATAGATGAAGCTTGAAAATAAAGAAAATCCAAAAAAAAAAAGTTGGCATTGAAGTCAAAAGAAGTGGGTTGCTTCGCGTTGGCTGCGTTCACATGCAGTAAAAAGCGCAAAAATCAAAACGCAAACAAATCGAGCATCTGCACAAACATTCGTACACATATATGTACGTATACATATGTGTGTGTGTAAAATATACTCTAGAACACTTACCGAAATCATATTCACCATCAGCAGCAGGTAGGCGTGTCCTTGAAAAAAATAAATGCGCATACAAACGCATGTACATACATATTTATATGTGTATTTTTGTATATGAGCAAAAAACATGCATATGTATGTACATTACAGTTGGTTAGTTCTCATACAAAAGAAAAAAATGTTTAATTACCCTACCTAGTTGGAAAGATTACTTTGAGAAGATTATAGGGTCATAAATATTCTCGCCCTTGGCGAGTCCTAAAAACAGTCGAAATTAAAAATTCTTGCCAACTTTTTTTTGACTCGATTTCAGAGTGTGATATATTATATTAAAAATACGTTTTTAAATACTTTACATCCTAAAACTTTTTTTACGACCCAGTCTAATGAACATACATCTAAAAGATAGGAAACGATGTTATGCATGTTCACAAAGTGAAAATTCTGAAATTCACAAATTTGCACAAAACAACAAAGAGTCAAGGAAAAATGTGCCAACGACAATAAAAAAAAGAGAAAATAACCAGACACACACAAACTTCCGTTTTATACAATGACAATGACAATGACGACAGTGAGTGTCCGCTGCTGCTGCGCCGATGTTGCTGACTTTTGTTCATAGCTGCCAAATTTTCGCTCGGCTGGCATTGCACTTGAACGTGCGTGAGGCTATTTGCAATGCAATTCGACAATTTATCCACTTCTACCTTTCTGTTTACATTTATATGTATACTCAGGCACAACTACATACTCTCATACAAACATGTGGATATATATTTTGCGTATATTACATAGGTTACGGTACTATTAGGATAAGTCAGTACTTTGCAAAAAAAAAACTGCTGAAGATCAATTTCTGAAAACAAAAGATCCTCAAATTTTTTGTTAAGTGTTTGGTTGAACTACAAGGGACCTACAATTTTATGCCAATAGCGAAAGGTATTAGGTTTTTCATGGGAAGATTTTTCATGACAGATATACAAGGGCCGCCGTCCAGATCAAGCCGCGTGACGACTGCTATTGGGAGAAACTTTTTCTATAATTTTTGAATGCTGCTCAAACTAAGGATCGAACCCGAGTGAAAATGGTTGGTGGGTAGAAGCGTCGCCTGAGTAAATGCCCACAGGACCCAATTAGTGCTGATAACACCATTTTGATACGTTTTTTTCTGTGATGCATAAAGACGTAACTAATAAAAAAAATCCAAATTCAGTTTTTGATTGATATGACGGATTTCATCGAATAACAACTACCTTATCATTTTATGATAATAATATATATATTAGTCACGACTTTTTCCATTTCAGTTACGATGTTCTTACGTCTTTTTGCATTTCAGGTGACAATATAAAGTATAAAAGTACCCTCAGAAAAAAAATGTATTGAAAATCAACGCGAATTTCTAGCTTCTTGAAATTAAAATTTTAAGCTGATTAAATTTAATGCGCTGTAAACCGCTTAAAATTTTTGGCGTAATTTTGAAAGTTTGTTGAATCTTTTAAATTTTTTTACGAAGTTTGAAATGTGGATTTGAATGGTGCTGGTTGTGTAATGGGCTAGACTTTTATAAAAAATAATAATAAACATGAAATAAACAAAAGCAAAATAGCCAAAACTGGTCAGAGTATCACTTAACTTATCAGCAGACCATAAGTATACATACATATATTATAAGCAAACAAGTAAGTAAGTAAGTAAGCAGGGCTGTCTTCGGCTATGCCGAAGGCTTCATACCTTTCATGAACATCTGAAAATTTTACTTTAACCGATTACTGCAATTGAAAAAATTTATATATTCACAGCATACATAGATAGAGGAGATATATACACGTATAAAAAATCATATTTAAACAATCAGAGGCATGGAAGATATACCTTATATAGCACCAATCTAAGTGATTTTCACTGCTGTGTGATCGATATGTAAACCGATTTTCTCAGTAGACTTTGTATTATTATTTATAAAATAGATAACGAAATTTATCGACTTTAGCTGTCCAAATAAAGGAGTTTTACAGTAAAGCCCTATATCTGTACAATCAGTTTTATGGAGGCAATAAATATGTTATAGTGTTCCGATCTTTGTTAATTTTACTGTAAACTTTCTGTTAATAATGAGTGAAAATAGTGCGAAATTTCATGTTTCTAGCTGCATATATGGAGAAGTTATAACAAAGAATATCATATCTGAACAATCATTTGTATGAATATATACATATAGCGACCCGATCTTCGCCATTTTTACTGTAACTATTTTTATTATAAAAATCTTATATCTGAACAATCAGTTGTATGGGAGCTATAGGTTATAGTGACCCGATCTTTGTAATTTTCACTCTAAGTTTTCTACTGATAATGGGTGGAAGTATTGCAACATATCATGTTTCTATCTGCATAAATGTAGAAGTTATAACGAAAAATCTCATATCTGAACAATCAGTTGTATGGGAGCTATATGTTATAGTGGTCCGATTCTTCCGGTTCCGACAAATGATTAATACATTATAAAAATACACCCACCTACCAAATTTGATCCGGATATCTCGAAAACTGAGAGACTAGATTGCATACAAACAGACAGACAGACGGACAGACGGACAGANAGACAGACAGACAGACAGACAGACAGACAGACAGACGGACAGACGGACAGACGGACATGACTAAATCGACTCAGCTCGACGTTGTGATCATTTAAGTATATGTTTTGATGGGTCTATCTCTTCTTATTCTGGTACTTACAAACATCGGACCAAAGTTATAATACCATTTCATGCTCATGAAAGGTATAATAACATTTACTTTCCACTGCTGCAAATGTGAAATTTGAAAACATTTCTTGAATAGAGGACTTTAGCAAGTTTAAAACGACAAAAAGGATACAAAAATTGACAGCAGGTTAATTTTGAGGCTGGATTCGAAAACTAAAAAAAAAACTAGATGTTTATGCTCCGCAAGGAGGAATGGAAGTAGTTCTAAAATGTGCGCTTAAAAAAGGGCACTAATAAATACACATCATAGACAATCGGAACTTAAATTTTTAAGTGCTGGATTCCTTTGGAGATTTGCTAGAAAGTTACGGTCCAACGGACTCCATGTGAATTAATCACAGCGCTTTCGACGGAAGCAACATTTTGATATGAAATCAAATGGCTTTGAAAGCTGTTGTTACATATCTCCTTTCACGGAAAGATATTCCCATTGAGCCACAGTTACTCCTTGACCTTAAAAAAATTGCTCAAAAATTGTGTTCTTCAAAAAAAAATATGCATGATTTGTTATTTAAAAAAAAAAATAAAAAATTTGTATGTTTTATGTATGTAATATTATAGATTTCCAGACAGAAAACACTTCACTGTTTAAAAATCGAAAACAAAATTTTAATACCCCAATTTAAAAAATGCATTTTTTATAGAATTGTTTTCATGTAGGTGTGCATCCTTCCCCCAATTGTATATCACTATTTATTCGCATGAGTGTTAAAAATGCACACTGTACGCGGGCACAAAAAAATGGGTTTCAAAAAAATTTTTTAAACCGCCCCAATACGCATCCATCCTTAATTATCCGTATTATTATTAATGTTATATGTGCGAAAGTGAGTTTGTTTGTTTGTTGCGCTTTCACACATTAACTACCAAAAATCATGGAGAAAAATAGGTGTTATTGGAAAATGGAGCGTGGCCCCTCCCATACAAACTAAACTTAAAAAATCAAGTTAAACTTGAATTAAGGGAATTAGGAAATTGAAATATGTTATCACGATGTGGGTGTCAGACGAAGTAGGTTTAAGAAGGTTTTAGGTTAAAAATATTTGGAACAGGGTTCCCACCTGTTTGAAAAGTGGAATTAAATTAACTTACACACAAGCTATATGAAATACTAAAACTAAAGAGGGTTAAGGAATATTTAAAAATTTTTGTTTTGGGATTTGTGGCGGGTTGCCACATGTTAAAATATTAAATTAAATTCAAATATTTTATTAAGTTAATTGAACTATTATAATATGACATTAATTTTATACGGGCATTATTTCTAATCGGAATTTGAGAGGGTTTAAAAATTCAAATTGAACTTGCAATAAATTAGTTTTCCGGCTGTGGCTTTTAATGCACTACTATTACGAACACGCTTATGCATGCATACGATATGTGGATAATTTGTAAACATACAGATCATGCATTTATTTATTCTTAAACGCACAACAACAACACCATGTGTTGTAATTTTCAATGTTAATGCCAATGTAGCGTAGAGAAATTATTAAATTTAATGAATGCAAATTTCTCTTATCGCATTTTCATCGCTTATTTTTAATGGTTTGTTATTGCAATTTAGCGGTTTTCGAATCTTTCTCTCACTCACTCACTATGTGTGTGGTAAGATAATTAAATGTAACGAAATTGCTGCTGTTATTGCTGTGTAAACATACGAATTCTACTTAATTAATTGCCACCTTAGTGCTTCGGCGATGTTAATATACTCACATATGTACATAAGAACAGACGTAAGTACGCACATATCTACATATATGTATGTATGTACATATAGAGATGTACCAGCCCACTAGAACTTGAAGGGAGATCTCCCATTGTGAGGAATAAAAGAGTACTCCTTTTGGCCTGATTTCGGAGCAATAGGGGGGATTTTTTGGTTCTGACCTCCTTTATAACTCGCTTAGGAGTCAAATCGAAGATCTCCTAAGTGAGCAACAAAAGAATACTCCCAGAGCCATGATTTTGGAGCAAAACGCGATGTCTCCTAAGAGAGTAATCCTGGAGTATTCCTTTTGATTGATATGGGAGCTATAAGCACCTCGTTCAAAAGAAATTGCGTATTATTGGAAAAATTTATCATAAGGAAAACTACAGAAAATATTTCATATAGAAACAATATAAGGAGGATGCAATAATTGAATGACGATAGCGCACAGTTAAATGAAGGTTCATCGGTATGTATTGCAACTTCTGTTTAAATTGATTAAATGTTGTGTTATATATCGCTAAATACTTTTCAGATTATCAAATTAGTGTCAGCATTTACGTATGACCACCTGGTTTTAACATTCATATAGTGCCGGTCCAGAGCTTTTACTGGGGGACATAGCTATCAGATGGGCTAAGTAACCATCACATTGAGCGTGGTTAAAACAAGAAAGTTTTATACACTCTCCCTATTNGTGGTTAGAACAAGAAAGTTTTATACACTCTCCCTATTGGCGTGAGCTTCTGAACACCCAAGCATCCCTGACACTAGGAAATCATGTAGTTATCTCACCGTTTTATTATTATTCTGTTTTACTTTGAATGTATTTGATCGCATTAGAATTCCAATATTAATCAAAAATGTAATAAGTATTACTTATGTATGTTTTGTCTGATCTCGTACTTATAGTATCTGTTAAGATCTTTTAATATTGTATACATGCATGAGATTAAAAAATTAAATAAATCGATTGCGTAAATAGCAAAATCTTTTAGCTTATATGTGAGGCAATGAAAAGCTCTTTTATTACTCGTACAGGAGGCTTTCGAGATGCCTCTCATGGGAGCACTCCCTTATTGATCGTTCGGGAGGAATGGGGGATGTTTTTCTATGTGCACTCCCTTGTTGTGTTTTTGGGAGGTATAGGGGAGGATTTTATGGGAGTACTCCCGTATTGCTCCCTTAGGAGGTTTGTGGGATGATATTTCTGTGTGTGCTCCCCGATCGCTCGTTTAGGAGGTAAAAGGGATTACTCCCCCTCCTAGGACATACAATGTTAAAGGGAGTATACGAAATTACATGCTTATACACAGAAGCATAGGGAGCAATGGGGAGTATTCGTATACTTCTCAGGGAGTACTCACGGAGCAATCGTACGATGCTCCCAAGTTCTACTGGGAGCATACATATCTGCCGATATTTCACAGAACAGCTTAACCCTTCGATTTGTGAGAAGGTCCCTAGGGACCTTTTCGTATTTCATGTGCCTATATCTTTTTGTTCAATGCATTTTTGAAAAGAATTTATACATGTATTCCAAGAATAAATTAAGCTGAATCGTTTAAAATAAGTTTCGAAGGGATACGGGATCACGTTCGAGTGTTATTGAGATTTCAACATATATAGTACGGGGATTAGTGACAAGGTCCCTAGGGACCTTGTACAATTTTAGAAGAAATAACAAGTTACTTGTCTTCATGTTTTGATTTCTTTTTCACTTGTTCTTCAAATTATTTCATTCCTAATATATATGCAGGACGTTAATTTAATCAAAAGACAACATAAATACCAAAGAAGTTGCACATGTACAGTCGAAACATCGAGCAACTCTTTGTAGGTCCCTAAGGACCTTCTCACGAATCTAACGTCATCGGCACTGTCACTCATCGGAGGGTTAAGTATATCTTCCACGGACAAACTAAATAGCATATGTCGGAAAAGTTCTTTTTTTATTTAAAAGAAAGCATTCAGTTATATAAAACAAAAAAGACATTAAGAGGTTGTGAATAGCGATTAAATAATTTAATATTTCCTTCGAATTATTGCATTTTTCTCTTTGACGGTAAAATATGTTTTGTCAACATATGCATTTGGTTTGTCCGTGAAAGACAGAATTCAGTTGTCCGGTCAAATATCCACAGATATGTAAATATATATATTTATATATAGTACATACATGCACAAATTTAAGTGCGTAACTGGCTGTTTGATCGCAATGAAATGCTCAGGTTAACACAATAGGGGCATTCTCGATCCAATCATGCTAAGTATTTATGCTGTCTACATATGCACCACGCTAGACAGTACGCAACGAATCGGTAATACCCCTAATATATGTGTGTACCCGTATGGATAAACATGCATATGTATGTATTGTATTATACGTACACATGTATATACATTAGACTGTTTCAAATAAAACGACTATTTTTTCTTTCCGTCCCATATCAAAATACTCGGTAGGACCCTTATTCGATTCCTGAACCGACCAACATCGAAATGGTTTGTTTCTAATAGTGGTCGCCCCTCGACCGTGTATTTCTGCCATGAAAAGGTACCGCACAAAAAGCCATTCCCCGTTCGGCGGCGACGTTAAACTGCAGGTTCATCCCTTTCTTTACGACACCAAGATGGATACTACATATGTATGTATGTATGTATAATGGAGAAGCTCGGCACAAAAGTGTTCATGATGTTTATCTTTGGAACCGATTTTGCTGTCGCACATAAATTTGTTATGGCTGCGTGAGGTTTTAATTCCGCACCAGAATTAAAGGAGATCAAATATAGTATAATTTTAAAGGCAAAGTTCCTAAATAAATAAAATTCTACAGTCTGCGTTTTTTATTACTCAGTGGAACGGCTATTTTAAAGGCTCATTTAAACTAGGTTATTTAAATACCTAGCCGTGACCTCTGAAAAATATAATCAAAACTTGCCGTTCTGGCATTGATTAACTCAAAAAGCAACCTTTTTTAAAAGATGTTTTACTAAATTTAATTTTTACAGACAAGAGATCTTCTTCTTTTTTATTGGTGCTGAAACCGCCTAAGCGATTTTGGCCGAGTGCAAAATGTCACGCCAGTCATTTCTCATCTGGTCTTTCCAACGCAGACGAGGCCTTACTTTTTTACCAACATCGCGGCCCGCATTACCACAAGACCAATTCGCTTTGCTTCTCTACCTAACCCGGAGAAGGCAGAACATAATATAGATGTCGTCAGCATACACCAACAATTGTTAAAGTATTGTGCCGGAGCGGTGCAGTTCTGCAGCTCTAATTTATCTTCAGATTAAAGAAATCACACGAAAGGGAGTCTCCTTGTCTGAAATCTAGTTTGGTATCAGGCGGCTCGGAGAAGTCCTTCCCAATTCTGACGGAGCTGATGGTATTGCTCAACGTCATTTTACACAGCTGTACATGGGCGTAGCCAGGTAGGGGCAGGGGGTGCTTGAGCCCCTCCCTCCCCTAACTTTAAAATTTTCCTTATATATATATAAAATAGTACCCTGAAATGCCAGCTTAATAGGGTCGAGCCCTACCCTAAATTTCATTCTGGCTACGCCGATGCAGCTGTATTAGTTCGCGGGGATACCAAATTCAGACATCGCGGCATAAATACAATTTCTTTTCGTGCTGTCAAAGCGGCGTTGAAATCGACAAATAGATGGTGTGTGTCGATCCTATTCTCGCGGGTCTTTTTCAAGTTTGGCGTATTGTGAATACCTGATATATATATATGATAAGGTACAATCAGTTCGTTGAGGATGGGCTTTAGTTTGTCACACAATACACTCGATGAGACCTTGTAACCTATGCTTGGACGACTTATTCCGTGGCAGTTTGCAGGAATGGCCGGGTCGCCATTCTTGTGGATTGGGCAGAGCAAACTTACATTCCAGACGTCTGGTATGCGTTCATCTGACCGTATTCTGCGTAAGAGTTGATGCATGCACCTTACCAGTTCCTCGCCGCCGTACATGAAAAGCTCGGCTGGCAGACCGTCAACTCCGGCAGCTTTGTTATTTTTCAGCCGCGTAATCGCAATTCGTCATCGACTCCGTCGTCATCGACTGTGGATTCGGGTTCGTGTGCTCCACTACTTTCAGTGCTTCGGCCATTTAATAGGGTAGAAGAGTTTTCCCTCCATAATTTAAGTACGTTCTGGACATCGGTATCTAGGTCGCCATTTTTGTTCTACAGGAGTTCTCCCTGGTCTTGAAACCTCGCGTAAGTCGCCCAACTCTCTGATAAAATTTTTGGGTATTTTTCCTGTCTGTGCTCTTCGTACACACGTATTTCGGTCTCTCTCTTCTTAATACGGTAAAAACGTCTCCCTTCAATCTTCAGTTTCCCATAACGGTCCCTTATGGCTTACGTTGCGCCCGATTGCAGCATGGCCCTATGGCTCCTCTACTCGCGTAGTCGGTTGATTGAAGAGTGCTCTCAGAAAGCAGGTATGTGGCGCTGATATCAAGTTCTTCCAAAGAATAGTGCTAACTGTCCTATTTGGTTCACTAATTTCTCGATCGAAAAAATATCAATAGATAGCGCCGGAATTAATTCATATCTTAAAATTCTATTTCCTGCAATATGTAATATATAAAATATATATGTACATAAAAAATATTAATTTTTGAAAATTTCTATGCCAAAATTTTAGCTGTTATCAACTTATAAGCAGTGACCTTCACACTGACTGTAATCGTAAACAGTTGTTTTGGAAAGTATGGAGTATCCATCCGAAATTTTATATGCTGTCTTTTTATGAAAATTTCATAGCTATTTAACTACACATACATACATATTTATATGGCAAAAAATAATAAAAAATACAATTTATTAATAGCACATTTTACTCACAACACTTATTTTAATTTTTATCTCTCTCTCTCTCTCTCTTTCTGCCTCTTTTAGCATGACACCGCCTTGGCACGCTGCCAGAATAGCCAAATATCGCGTAAGTGAGCTGCATATATTGATTATTAAGATGTTGGCGATGGCTAAATACTTAATTTCTATGTTGATTATCATGGAAATGGGAATGAAAAAATCAAAATGGCCAACAAAACAAACAGCAATTTCAACAAAGAAATGAAATAATTGTTATGCATAAAAAGGAAAAGTTCAATGCAACAACAAAAACTGTATATAACAAATACTTTACGTTCACCACAAAAACAACAGCATTAACAATAATAGTAATAGCAACAGCAAAAGCAAAACAAGTCAAACACAAATTTTATACCAACGACTAAAATTATAGTTGGAGCAGCAGCGCAACAATAAGTTTAGCAACACTGGCAACAACAAACATTTTGTAAAGAGTAACAAACCAGGCATTTGCAAACAATGAGGAAATATGCATTGAACCAACTACAATAACCGCAGCCACGTTCCCCAATTTTTAGTTTTGTACAATACATAAATATATCCTAATTAAAATCCACGCACACAACAACATATAAAGCAAATGATTATTTTTATTTTTTTTTGTATACGCGAATTCCGTTCGTTGCTTGGTTTTGAAAATCATTCAGAAAATATTAATATCTAAAATGTGTATGTGCTAACCGGGAGCATATCATGCATGCGAAGAGCAGCGATGAAATTGAATTTACGAATAAATTTCGCAGTTCAAGCGTTGACGTTGTCGGGCAGTGGGCGGCTTTTGATTTGCCACTTAATTGCAACAGCCTCGAAATTCAAAATGAAATGTAAATAAAAAGAAACAGCGACCTAACAAATCATTCAAAATCAGGTGCATATTATCCAGCGCCTCTCGAAACTAATTGAAATTGTTATAGTTATTAAACTACATTTGTAGCAATATTTTTGACTGAAAAGCAAAAAGGTTGGAGTGGCATTTAAGTGCTCAAAAAGAAAAGTTGCAAGTTTTATTACAAACTTATTTGGTGAGGTCGTGAAAAAAAGCTAACAAATGCTTAGTAAATCTCAATTTAGGACAGATATTAGAAAATTGTTGTATTATAAAAATATCGCAGCAACGCAGCGCCAANTTTGCCACTTAATTGCAACAGCCTCGAAATTCAAAATGAAATGTAAATAAAAAGAAACAGCGACCTAACAAATCATTCAAAATCAGGTGCATATTATCCAGCGCCTCTCGAAACTAATTGAAATTGTTATAGTTATTAAACTACATTTGTAGCAATATTTTTGACTGAAAAGCAAAAAAAAGGTTGGAGTGGCATTTAAGTGCTCAAAAAGAAAAGTTGCAAATTTTATTACAAACTTATTTGGTGAGGTCGTGAAAAAAAGCTAATAAATGCTTAGTAAATCTCAATTTAAGATAGATATAAAAAAAATGTATGTATTATAAAAATATCGCAGCAACGCAGCGCCAAAAACGTGTGGGTACCCAATAAAACAAAAAAAAAACCTTGCCAAATAACGAAATGTGGAAGCAACAGTCTGACACTTTGCCGTTCTCCGCAACACAAACACTTGCCGCTATGTTCTGATTGCTATGGACCGGGCCGCTTATAAGTACTCCGCTTGCCACATTGACGCCGCGCTTTGCGCTGCGTGGCAACTGACAGGGCCTGGTGAAAATTTGAGCATCTGCTCAGAATAAATCAAACCGCAGGCGAACAGGGTGCTACTATTTGTAGCTGTCAACTATTTTCTAGTTGAGTTTTAAAATAGTTATTTATAAAACTAAAAAAACGTGTGGATAATAAATTTTTAAACATCGCGAATCAACCAAAAAAATTACAAATTAAGCGACTTCACAAGAAGGAGGAAGGTTATCAATTCGTCGGAATATATATACATTCTTTTATGTATGTTACCGCATAACTTTGAACCACGTTAACCGATTTCTATAATTCTTTCTTTAAAGGAAATGTTTTACCTCACAGGTGGTCCCAATCGAATTTGATTCGAGTCCTATTGTAATTTGGTTTAAATCCGATCATTGCATCATGAAAAAATTAACGATTATCTTAAATTTTTAACCGACTTCCAAAAAAGGAGGAGGTTATCAGTTCGTCGGAACATTTTTTTTTCTTTTTTTTATGTATGTTACCGCATCCTTTTGGACCGCGTCAACCGATCTCGATAATTCTTTTTGCCTCGGAAAGGTAGAGTCTCAGAGGTGGTTCCATAGTAATATGGTTTAGATCCGATCATTGGATCATGAAATATTGACGTGGTCCAAAGTTATGCGGTAACATACATAAAAAAAACATATGTATATATTCCGACGAACTGATAACCTCCTCGTTTTTTGGAAGTCGGTTAAAAATAAAATATTCCGACGAATTGATAACCTTCTCCTTTTTTTGAAGTCAGTTAAAAATGAATTAAACTTCTTCGATGCAAGTGAGTAGATCCCATGGCCATGTGCGTAGCCAGGTTTTTGAGCCTGACTTTCAAATTTTCCTTATATGTCCACTATAAGTCCACTTGCAACAGCGTTATGTGATTCTATAACAGTATGACATAAATTTAAAAAAAAAAATACGACAACAAGTACTATCTGAATCGAGTAGATTATATTTGATGCTATTTTTTCAGAATGTAGAAAGATTTAACACTGCGTTGTTAGTGGACATGAAACTTTTTTAAATACTGGTACGTTACCCACCAAAACTTCTAAAAAATCTAAAAAATTTTACATACCCATTTTACATAAAACATAGTACCCTGAGATGCTATATAATTACATTTACATTCTGTTAAAAAAAAAATACTAAAGGCAGCAACTTCCCGGCAAGCTCAATATATTTTAAGTATGCAAGTATTCAAGTATGCAATACGAAAGTAGTAAGAACGAGGTTAGCACAAAAATGTAAGCAAAGCGGTCACTTTGAAAACTGAAGAAATAACCACTCAGAAACCACGGAATAACAAAATACGTACATAGCTATTATTTTTTTTAATTATTAATGGCGAATATTTAAGTTATATAAAATGTATGGAAAAATATTTTATTTTAAAAATATGCTCGTGAACAACAACAAAATAACGATATAAAACACAAGCAAATTTTAGATTTCAGAATTAGCAAGAACATAAATAAATATGAAAATCAGAGAAAAATCACAACAACAACAGCAACAACAGAAACAACAAAACAATGAAATAAAAATTTTAGCAGCGATCAAGTAGTATCCAAGAGACGGCGATCTTCCAAAGCAATAACAAGAACAATAACCCCATAACATCTCAAGAACATAAAGCAAATATATAGACAACAATATCAACAATAACAACAACACAAGACACAACACAGCCAACAAAGTACATCCAGCGCCTAGCCTAGCCGCAATTTTGCCACGTTCGCGGTGAAGGTGATGGCGACAATGACAGCTACAAACAACAACATCGACACACCGACAACGAAACACACAAATAGCCAATAACAGAGACAACAACCACAGCAATTAATATCCAAAGCATTTTTGGCGTTGGTGTTGTTGATGGTCGCTTTTGACGATTGAAATGATGGTGAGGGCGCTTCGGCGCGAATGGCTGTGCTGGTGACGTGTGACAACGGCGGGGACAAGCCGACGGTGCACGGTCGACGGTCGACGGACCGCTTTCCGCCAATATATCCGCAGTACAGTTCGGGACGTAGAGTACGTAACTCACGCGCTATAACGGAAAGTGTTTGTGGTGTCGTCGACAAGCAATGGGACGAGTCCAAGTGGCGGCGAAAGAAATATTTTTGAAAAATAAATATTTTCGAAAAGTCTTCCAATAGAAAAAATCTTAATTTGCAGGTTTATACCAAGGCAAGCGAGCTCACTGTTTGTTAGTGCAATGAAATGAAAAAATTATTAAAATCACAAAAAAACTAAACTGCAAATGTTTGCAAAAAGTGATGTGGAAAATATACTAAAAAAATATAAGAGAAATATAAATGCACATATGTATGTATATAATTTAAAATAAAAAGCTAAGTGCAAAACCAACATCACTCATAATGTCCACCAATACTCTTGCTACTCTTCCATTGAGTACAATGCACCTTAAAGGCTCCAACACAACACAACCAACAACTTATATAAATACAACAACAACCAAAACAATTCAAATAGTTAGCTCCAAAGTGCAAAGAACTACAAACGCATCCGCGAAACGCCGAAAAAGACGAAATCTGTGCAGTGAACTTGAACCACGAAAATGTAGTCGGACGGCAGCGGCAACACCAGCAATTGCAACAGGAGACGAGCTGGCTGCAGCGACAGCTGCCATCAGCAAATCGGCAAATTATGCCGACTCAACACAGCCAAAAACTATAGACTATCAACACGCAACACTACCAACTGCAGCAGCAGCTACAACACCAGCAACTGCAATACCAGCAACTGCGCCAACGATTACATTAGCAGCGCCGTCGCAACTTGCCACAGCAGCCGCAGTATCGCGCACAGCAACCACAACACCGCCACCGCCACCGCCACGATTAACGCCCGCATCACCAACAGCTGCAATAGATGCAATCAGAACACAGCAACACCACTGTCGACGACGGGCTACAATAGCAACAACGCCAACAATGGCTCCAGTGTCATCACCACGCCCGCGCGCGCCCAGCTTGGGCTTCAATCTTAGCACCGCTTTTGCGGCGGCGCTTCTGCATACCAGTGTTGCAGTTGCAGCCGCCGTATCGACGCACACCCAACTGCATCATCATGGCATCGCCGTCAAGCATCTGATACCGCAGTCACAGGCTGTACTGGATAGTGGCATGCTGTCGCAGTTGGATGCCAATGCGACCTCGGCGTTGTTGGGCGTGGCTAGTGTCACAATGACTGCTGTCACAACAACGGCCAATGGTTCGCTGTCTGAGGAGGCTGGCGTCGACGGCGTGGAAGGTGTTGATGGCGCCAGCACGAGTAGCAGCGAGTGGTTCGATGTTGTATTGCTGGTACTGAAGGCATCGCTGATGCTGTTCATCATTATTGCCGCCATTTTCGGAAATCTCCTTGTCATTATCTCTGTGATGCGGGTTAGGAAATTAAGGTAAGTGAAGGCTTTTTTGTTTATATAATTCATAACTTATCAATGTGTTAAATATGTATGTATATTACAATATTGGTTAACAACTTTTCATACAAAGTTGAAAATCTATTATCTAGGGCAGTGCTCGTCAAAGTGGTGGTCCGCGGACCGGTGCCGGTCCGTAAGCCATAAGTCGCCGGTCCGCAAAGGGCGTCGCGAAATGGACATCACTTGCGTCATTTTGGATTCATGTCAAAGCAGAATACCCGGAACTTGCTGAAATTGCTCTGAAAGCTCTACTCCCATTTCCTTCATCTTACCTTTGTGAGACTGGGTTTTCAACCATGAGTATTATTAAGACAAAGTACAGGAACAGTTTAAATATTAGTTCTCCATTGCGTGTCGCACTGTCCACAATTGAGCCACGACTTGATAAGCTTGTAAATAATGAACAGGCTCACCTCTCGCATTAGTAAACATCGACTTTGGTAACTTTACAAGGAATGACACCTTCCAATAGCATTAATATAATTTTAATAAAACTTGACGTGCTTATAATATGTCTTATTATTATAACTTTACAGTTATTACATTTGTGATGTTTTATATTACTGTTTAATGAGGCTATATACAACTTTTATAATAAAAACAACTTAAATTTGTTAAACATTCATAAAAAATCGCTAATATCTGCTATCATTAAATGGTAATAGGTCATATATAGACACCCGGCTAATAAAGAAATTCATTTAAACAAATTTTAATACATATATGAGATGATCGTAAACGAAAAATAATCAATAAAAAAAGGTACCGGTCCCCGACGTAATAGAAAAACTGCAGCCGGTCCGTCACACTCAAAAGTTTGACGAGCACTGATCTAGGGTTCTATAAGATTGTCTAAGGATAAAATATTACGAAAATTCACGAGTAAGCGTTTGCATGAATCCGTGGTAATTAAATTGTAATAGAAAAATAATTTTCTACATTTACATTTAGGCTCGTTAATTTCTACTAGAATGGGCACCATTATGCTCCTAGCTGGTACTAAGTCCTACTCTTGAACAAAAACCTACTTCTGCTGTGTATGCAAGAGACGAATTTTGTCACCTAATAAACTGTTCTGGCCTTAGTTCGCCTAAGGAGTATACCGAAAGTTACTCAAGCCTTTAGGCACGGCCTTCAACTTATGAACTGAAGGTTGTGCTCAACGTCACTCCACATAACAGGCAGCTCCTCTTCGTGCTATCAAAAGCGGCTTTAGAATCGACAAAAGGATGGTCTGTGTTGATTTGCTTATCTAGTGTCTTCTACAGGGTGGTGGACTTATTAGGTCTGAAGCCACACTGATAAGGTCCAATCAGCAGGTTTCTGAATGGCTTCAGTCTTTCACACAGTATCGTCGACAGGACCTTGTATGCGATACTAAGAAGGCGTATTCCGCGATGATTGGCGCAAACGGCGAGAACGTCCTTCTTGTGGACCAATTAGTTGATTTAAAAAAAATCACTTCCTTCCGCCAGGGTAGGTATTGGACTTATTACGGCAAACATACCCAGTGCGAAAAGTAATAATTCATTACATAAATATTGTAATGTAGTTGTTATGAGTTCTAGATTATATTACTGTTAAATATATGTGATCAGCATTCTAATGTATCGAAAAAGTCAAAAAAATTCATATAAACTGTCATTCAGGCCTGCATTACTAGGAAAACTAATGTATTTTCGAATGTGAAAACGGCTGGTTTACTGATTATTTTTTCTATTACTATACCTTACACTTTCCTACTGGGTACGGACTACGAGTACATACGTATTTGTACCTGAAAATAGACAAATGCGTCTCGGTCATGCTGTTTATAGAACTTTTCTTTGTTTACAACTCAAACCGACTACCGACCACCGCACAGTGGTTTCAAATCAATGAAAGGCGGAAAAAATGTAATATCTCGCAAACGGCTAGCCCAATTAAGCTGGAAATTGATATCACGAAACGTCACTAACCATGTGATACGAGATTATAAAAATAAAAATGGCCGAAAAAAATGGCTGCCCACAAAAAATGGCTGTACAAAGTCATAGTACTGGGTAAATCCAGTTAGGCAAGACATTCAAAAGAATAATGAAGGAACGAGCATCGACGAACACTCGCCAGAGCAGGACAGTGGCATAGGTAGCGCTCCATGCTTTCGATTTCCTCCTCATCATGGCAGCTACGACAGTAGTCGTTGGACTGCAAATCCATCCTAGTGACGTGGATTCCTATCAGGCAATGCAATTTAAGATTATCGTTAATTTCCTCATGATCCAATGATCGGACTACCTCTGAGGTACCACCTTTCCTTTAAAAAAAGAATCATAGAAATCGGTTAACCCCCTCAAACATATTCTGAGCGTTCAGAATATATGAGACCGAAAGGAGTCCTAGGTAGGTAAGAAATATGAGTTTCAAATGCAAAAAATTTTTTACTCTTATATGAATCTTTTAGGATTCATATATGATCCAAGTTATGAGGCAGCACCTTGTGCCCCGTATTTATCAACCGATATGGCTTATATTTGGAATGTATATGAATGGTTACAAAAAAAAAACATTTACCCGATAGGTGGCGCAGGAGTCGAGATCTTTGGAAAACCCATACTTATGATGTGATTTATTTCATATTAAGATTTTTTTATTAACCACTACTAGCTTGTCGTTTAAAAAATGGTTTTTTAACTTACTTGTTCTTAATAAACTTACTTTAATAAAAAGAGCTCAAAAAATTGATTTCGTTTTGACTAGGCGTGATTTAGAGTTTATTTTTCAAAGCTACACTCTCCATAAAAATAGGTAGCTTTGATCTTAAACTCTTAAAATTTGTTTTACGCGTATAAGTAGGATCACAAAGTACACGTTTTTCTATGTTTTTCGCCGAGACCTTATATTAGACTCGCATTTTATCCACATACATCAATTAAACAAATTTAAGAAAAATTTTTGTGTTAGCGGTTGAAAGCTACTTCTTCAATACATTAGCTTCCAATTTACCTGAAAGGTGAGTCTTATTTGTTAGGTTCATCCGTCAACATTTTGTGCAGCGGTTTTGTAGAATAAAAGAAAATTGAAATCATCACTAAAACAATTTATCGACTTGCAGAAGACCCGCGAAGACTATTGTTTAAAAAAAACCGACTTCAATGCTCATATAAACATTTAGAAGTACCGTTAACTTCTGCATGATCCAGCGATGGGATTCAAACCAAATTAGTATGGGGCTACTTCTGAAGTGCCGCTTTTCCGATAGAATTATCGCAATCATAAAAACAAATATTCCGAGGTTATCTGCTTCCTTTTATGGAGTACCTCGGCAGGCAATGGCAAACCTCCGAGTGTGTTTGAGCCATTAAAAACAGCTTCTCATAAAAATACAATCGCTGTCCAGAGTTGGCGTAAAACTGTAGGTCTCTCCGCTTTGTGTGACAACATCAAGGCGCACGCCACAAGTCGGAGGAGAAGCACGGCCAAACACTAACATATGTGTNTTATGTTCTGCGTACGCCCATGTGCACATATGTACATTGCTGGGCTATATGATACTCTAAATTCCTCTATAGACAAACTGTCATTCTCTGACAATAGGAAATTTGCCTCCTCCCATCTAGGAAAGCGGTTTGAACAAGGGAAGTTCAAACTAATCGCCTCTAAAATCAACTCATGTGAACACCGCTTTGCTGTCACTTTCTTAATCTAGGGCTCCTAAATTAGGCCAATAGCTAGTTACATCCGCCTCACTGCGTGGAACAACTAGGTTTTAGGAGAAGCTTTTACATGGCAGGATGTCACTTGGAGGTTTTCCTACATATTAATATGGGTTACTTTAATTTTTTGGCTCAGGGTCATATCTAAACTTCACATCCATTATTTGGGATTATTTACAATGTTTGGTATATTTCTACAGACATCACCGGCACTATTTTTGACTATTAACAAGGTGGCACATTCGACTTAGCTTTTAAATTTTTTTCAAGTAATAAATTTATTATATTTACTTAGGAATGGTCAAATGAGAACTCTAATTGTCTTGCAGAAGATGGAAGTTATTTAAGAAAACGAGCCTATTGGGTAATGGGGCGACTTTTTCCCCCAACTGAATCCGTCAATGGAATAACTATTATTATCCCGAGCATAATCTTCACAATATGTAATTAAATTTAAGCACATCCCATTTTAAATTTGTTGGAGTTCAAGTGAGTGCTACAGATGACCGCTTCCTAAACAAATAAACGTTAATTAAGGAAACTGGAGCTCATATAAACACAGACAACACACTGCTAAAGCAATTTCTTATGCAATCTCAATGCTAAAGAATTTGAAGAGAAATCCTATTAATTGTGTAAAACAAAAAAGATAATTTCAAGCTTATCAAAGCTTCCGGAGGAGCAAAGATTTAATTTAGTTAAGCTGCACTACCGCTTTAAATGCGCTTCGATGAGTAAAAAACTGCTTCGTTAGCTTTGAGGCCAATGCTTTGAAGAAGGCATGTACTGTGTATGCCGTAAGCATAGTGGCTCTTTCTTGTATTCGTGCAGGCAGACACTAGAGATGTTGCCTGTAGCATAATGCTTAAAGCAGGAATATTCAAAGGGAGGCTTCACTTTGTTGCTATATTAGCAACTTGGTAGGAATATACAACAAATATGTACTAATGAAAAAAAAGTAGGCAGTGAGCAGCATGAAGGATAATTAATACAGCCGGTTACGTGATGCTGTTTTTTTTTTGGTTTTTGCTGTTCTTTAATTTTTCTAACTACATTCGAATATTGTAGTTTCTGTAATTCCGCATTAGCGTAAAATTGCCAATATGGTGGCTCCGTAATTTTAAATTTGCTTCAGTCGATCTTTTGAGTGTATAAAATACTAGGAAAAGCTATAACGCCTCTGGGAATATGGAATTTTCTACTCGATGCTGGGGAATTCGGTAGCGCTGCAATAATTTTCGCATACTTTACACGACAAATAATTTTGCATGGAGGAAAATGCACAAGATCGTCAGCTAGAAAAAATATTGGAAATCAACGCGATTTCCAAGCGTTCTGAAATTTTCACTTATAAATTTAATAGCTAAAAACTGAATAAAGGTTTAAAATTTTTGGCTGTAATTGTAAAAGTTTGTTGGAGTTTTATAGTTTTTGTGCGAAGTTTAAAATATGGATATATGTTGTGCTGGTTATGTAATTTGCTAGACTTTTATAAAAAAAAAAAAAATAAACATTAAATTAGCAGAAGAATTGCCAAAATTTACCAAAATGTGACTTAATTTAATCAGCTGACCACAAGGGCTATTATTCATAAAATTCGATAATCAAATAGAGAAATTATAGGTAACAAAAAACCAATTTAGCTGTTTTACACACTCAGAAAAGAGTTATTCTTCTTCTTCTTTATTGGCGCTGTAACCGCCTAAGCGATTTTGGCTAAATCCAAAACAGCACGCCAGTAATTTATCTTCTGTACCAAATGACGCCAACTGGAAATGCCAAGTGAAGGTAAGTACTTTTCCACCTGGTCTTTCCAACGTAGAGGTCCCTCTGTCACCAGCATCACGACCAGCGTTGAACACTTTCAGAGCAGCAGCGTTTCTGTTCATTCGAACAACATGACCTAGAAAAGAGTTAGCTAAATATATTTTTCCTAACACATATTTGGTAACTGTATCCAAATCGTATAACTATAACCAAATCACGTGTTGAGAGAAACATAAGTACATATTTGTTGTAACTCAACTATTTTCTCAGCACAGGATGCCGAGAAAAATTTTCCCCATTTTGGAAATCCTCACAAGCTAAGTTTTCAAACCCGAGGAGCACATTTCTAATTTTGTTTTGGCATACATCGGTATACGGTCTAATGTACATAGATACCTACTTATATTTCTTGTATCAGAATTTCCATAGACAGATGTACGCATGTATGGGTTCGGTTTGTTTTCACATTTATGCGCATAAATTTTGATTTCCCCCACTTTTTTTTATTTGCAAGCTATGTATGTATGCTTTCAGGCTGCATATTTACACATGCCGTCATAATTTGTTTGAGATTTATTACAAAAGCTTAGGAAACTACCCACCATCTACCGATTCTAAAACTATCAGAAACTGCCTACTAATATCTTAACAAAAAATATGATGTCAACTTTTCGTAATAAATTTTGGTTTGCTCTAATAAACTTTTTAAAACGGCATATAACATACATACATATGTATGTACATACCTAATTCATTTTTTTGAAGTGAAACTTCTCTAGCGGCGGTTGGTTGGTTGGGAGTAAATTGGCAAGTTCAATGGTAATTGCACACGGAAAAGGTGCAACAGAAATAGTTAGGACTGAAACAAGTACTTCTTGAGCCTATGCACATGGTATTAATTTAACAAAAACTTTCAGGTTAAAGAATAACACTTAGAAAAAGACCAATCCAAGAATAAAAGTAAAGGTAAAAGAAAA
Source organism: Rhagoletis zephyria (assembly GCF_001687245.7). Lineage (NCBI taxonomy): Eukaryota > Metazoa > Arthropoda > Insecta > Diptera > Tephritidae > Rhagoletis > Rhagoletis zephyria. Next base: position 36,396 of record NW_016160327.1, read on the forward strand.
GGATAAAAGCAAAAACAAACATGCGTAAAGATAAAGGAAAAAAGAAGACCAAGGTAAATTTAAACACTTTACTTATTGTGTAAGGTCAAAGGTAAAGGGAAATATGTATGTAAATGAAGAAAATGATAAACATTAAAATAAAAACAAAGATAAATATAAAGAAAAAGATGAGGATAAGGAAACTGATAAAAATAAAGATGAAGATAGATGAAGAAAGATTAAAAGAAAGGTAATTATAGACAAATGGATATAGATAGAGACACAGAGACTCAACCTGGGAACTATTTTGGGATTTTAAAGATTTTCGGGGTACATCGATATAATAATCGATATTTTTATCGGGTTTGTTATCGAAATTTTTTCGATTTTGTTATCTATATCTTCGGGTCGATATAAAAATCGATATTTTTAACGATTCGGTTTTCGGTTTTGTAATCGATATTTTTTATCGATATTGTTTTTGAATTTGTTATCAATATTATAGATTTGTTTATCGAAATTTTTATTGAATTTGTTATCGATATTTTAACCGATATTTTTTATAGATTTGTATCGATTATTTATCGACTTTTTTACCGATTTTGTTATCGACTATTTATCGATTCTCTTATCGATATTTTTATCGATTTTCTAATTGATTTTTCTTATCGATCATTTACCGATTTTGTTATTGATTTTCTGATTGATTTTTGTTACCGATAATTTATGGATTTGGTTATCGATATTTCTAAAGATTTTTTAATCGATTTTGCTACTGGTATTATCGATTTTACTATCGAATTTATCATCGATTTTGTTATCGATACTTCTATCGGTTTTGTTATGGATACATATTTTGTTGGATGTTACTATCGATTTTGTTATCGATAGAGTAAAAGACATAAATGAAGATTAAGGAAAACAGAATAACATAAATGTAATAAGACCGAACAGCGGTAGAGGTAGGGATCCAGATAGAAAAAAGGCAAAAAATATAACATTAAGCAAAAGCAGATGTATGTATGTACATATATATATTATATATGTATATTGGCTATGAGACAAAATAGATAGGCGCACTTACATACTTTTTTTTCTACAAAAAAGTGGAAAAGTTGATTTAATAAATTTTGGAAACGTGGGAGCTATCTTATAAAATGCTTTCAAGATTCAAGTTTGTTATATTGTTATAAATATCCGCAATAAAATTAATTTATTTATTAACTCAGAAAAATGTCCCTTTTAAAACCGTTAACGACTTATTGTAATGGTTAATTAAACCTCAAATTAAATGTGTAGAACAGTTTTTTTTTTTTAACTGTTACTATTACTATGTAGATGGCAACTCCAAAGCGAAGAATAATGCAGAGAGTATCTTAGGAAAGCATCCCATACAGTGCTGCTGAAAAAAGTTCTTTATACAAAATATCGCCATACATAAATTCATGTTAGTATTAAATGAGATATTTAATATCAGCATGTGGAATATTAAATAATTTTTTTTTTCAAACTATCAAGCTTAAAATTGAAAAAATCCATAAATCACATATCAAAGCAAGTGGAAGATTTAAAATATATATGCATTATGTGACGTGATTATTATTATATACATATATGTATGTACATATACATACATAAGTATATACATATTTCGCTTATAGCCAATGAGGAGCAAATTAAAAGAAAGCAAGTGTCAATTTATCATTAGTTAATGCCGTAAATACGCCAGCACACGCGCCTTATTACGTTCATAAATACATACGTTACATACTAGACATTTCGCATTCACCTCGTTTGAGTATCAGTACCAACCTTAATGAAAGAAAAAAAGACTTATACTGGCTGCGCGTGTAAATATCGGGAATGCGTTTCCTATTATGATTTCTTTTATTAACTTTTCTTATGAAATCTCCTTCAAATACGTTAGCACAATTAAATATTTTTTTGTAATGGCAGCATGTTTTTTTTTTGTTACTTTTTTAGCACAATAAAAGTGCTAAGTAAGTAAGAGCGCCGATTTAAAGCGCATAAAGACAGCAGCATATTACAGTCGCCTTAACATTATTACATACACATATATTACACAGTTCCTTAGAATACTTATAGATGCGGTGGAACACACGGTTATGCACGAGCGCTCTGCGTTGGTGCTTCTTTAACGAGTGTGCTCGCTATACGTAGCATATCCTACCACAGGCTACAACACGCACACTTATCAACTGATTTAACTTTTATGAGCTCATTAACAACGCATTCGAGAGTGAAGAATTTTAGCTTCAAGCAACTTTCTTCTCAACGATTTAGTCCTTAAGTTTTTCATTGTTTCACATTTTTCATTTTTCAAGACATTAAACAGCCAACTTAGACATGTCGTTATGGGTGTCTTAAATGCTCAACTTGCAAAGGCCAACACTACCATTGCACTATGCACATATGTTTGCTTACTTTACTTCTGCTTACGAACATACATATGTATGTAAGAATATATGTATGTACATATGTGACTATAGCTATGTTATACATAACAAGTAAAGAAAATAAATTCAAGTGAAACCGAACTTTATATACCCGGTCCACGTTATAAATATCTATTTTTTTACTTCTCTGTAAACTACCATTACATGATAAGCAGGGGTGGTTTTTTTTGCCGATTCAAAATATTTTCTACGATATGCCCAGTTATATCCCGAACACAATGAAAACGACGAGCTACGGACCACATCAGTCAAATTATTTTAAGACGTACTCTTATGCAGGTAATTATTTTGGCGACGACCGGACTACGCGACGACTGTGGTTGTGGCCAGTTTTGATCTATTTCTATTTTTCTAGCGATAGATAAGGTTCTTCCTCTTCTTTTATGTCAAACTCATACAAATTCATGATGTGGCTGTCGCGTTCAAAAAATCATGTCGTCATCGACAAAGCGTTTAGATAATGAAGATAACAAATTGGAAGCTGTGGCCAGTAGCTCGTCGTTTTCAATGTGCTTAGAACTTTAGACGAAATTAAATAATTGAAACCAGGTTTATAGAAATCGATAATGCGGTTACCGAGATAAGCCTATGCAGTCATAAGTGGGTGGTTCTAATCCCCTTTTCGAAAAATCTTATTTAATTTTAAGAGATTAACTTGGAACTTATTTTTACCAGTTTTGGCTATATTTCTTTTATTTATATAACGTTTATTATTTGGTTTTTAAAAGTCCAGCTCATTATATATATCTGTAATAAACTGCATTCAAATGCGCGTTTCACATTTGGCAAAAAAAAAAAATATAAAAATTAAAAAAAAAATCATTCAAACTTGAAATATTTTATTCAGATATATTAGAAAATGTTTAGATAAATATATGGACTGTTATAGCGCATTAAATTTTTGAATGCAAATTTCATGTGGAAATGACATAAAAATCGCTTAAAAAAGATAGTAGATAACGTATCTGGTTTTCGTGATCAGGTCATTTTTATACCCGAGCGCAAGGGTATTATAACTTTGTTCACATAACGTTTGTTTGTCAAAACCAAACAGAAACGAGTTAGATATAGACAAATGTATAAATAAATGCTCAGAATGAAAAAGAAAAACGATCCATTGCTGACTTTGTGTCCATCCGTCTGTGCCACGATAACTTGAGTAAAAATTTAGATATCTTAACAAAACTTGGTACGTGTACTTCTTTTCAGCGTAAGGCGGATGGTATTGAAAATGGGCAAAATCGGATAATAACCATAATCTACCTCCCATATAACGGTAGTTTCCAGAAATACTGAAACTAATATATTTTAGTAACTACTGAACCTTATTCACTCAAACTTGGTACAATTATTTTTTAGGCGAAAAATAAGAATAGTATAATTTTAAGGAAAATTGGCATAACCACGCCCACTTATGATTACATGTATATATCTTGGTAACCAACAACTCCGGCCAAACATGGCACAATTATACAATGTATATAAAATAAATTTCTAACAATATTTTGGAAAACTGGCACTTATGACCACATTTGTATGTGTATCTCGGTAACCATTCGTTAAATTTGTACCAAACTTGGTCAAATTATTGTACTTGACAGATAAAAGCAAGACCTTGAAAATTTTTGAAAATGGACTAAAGTTACGCCCATAACGGTAAATTTCCGAAATACTTGAAACTTCGATATGTCGAAATTATATTGCGCTAGTTTACTCAAAATTAATACTCACAATCCCTTGAAAAGAAGTAACATTGTTATGGAATTTTGGGAAATGGGCGTGGTACCGCCCACTTATAACTATACAACTTTATCACATTAAGTCTAACTGAAAATAGCTATTTACCATCGAAAATATTTCAGATAGGGGCAAAACTACTCCTGCTTACCATGTAACGGTAGTTTTCGCAAAGATAAACAAAATATTTTTAATACTTAGACTTTTTTACTTGCTCCCAGTTCAGTTAAATTATGAATGAAAAAAATTTAACTTCTTTCTTTTTATTTTTTTTTATTGTGGAAAAACCCTGTTCTTTTACAAAAAATTAAGCTACTAAAAAGGAAAGTCGATGAATAAATAGAGAAAGTTTCGAAAGGTCCAATGAAAATGCGCAGTGATTTTTGGTATGAAATATGTACACTCCTTCTTACCCATTTACCATTTTCCAAAATCCTTGCGCATTTTCATTTGTCCATTCAATCCTTTTTTATTTATTTATGAAAAAATTTACAAAAATTTTTTTAATATTTTAATTTTTTCCCTGTTAAGTTTAATAACTTTTTCATTAGACAAAATCTGGAATGATTAATAAATTTCTCAGAAACTACTATGCCTATGATGTTTATGGACGATTTTTTAAGTGGAATATTTTTTTTTAGTTCAGTAGCGATAAATTGCAAATGCATATTTCGAAAACTTGTCTTAATCTCGAGAAACAGTATAGGCACAGATTGGTAATCCACAACTATAAATTAAGTTAACTTATTTCGGCGCTTTTTGTGTAATTTGAAACTCGAGATTTTTCTTGCATAATTATGAATATGTTTTCAATAAAAATTATGCACTTATTTACTATTTTTAGGCTTTTCTCAAAATTTACTGACATACCTTTTCTTCTTATCTATTTACAGAATTATAACGAATTATTTTGTAGTATCTTTAGCCATGGCAGACATAATGGTGGCAGTGATGGCCATGACGTTCAACTTCAGTGTACAAGTAACCGGACGGTAAGTACAAAATACAATTGAAGAAAATCCTTTACTTTTTGAAATAACACAGAACACATGTGAATGGGCAATGACAAAAAAAAGTGGAAAGTTGACTTTTTGCAATATAATTGTGTGGATGTTTAGAGTGGAAGATCGGCCGATCTCGGCAGTCGATTGGAAAACGCCCCAGTCAACATATTTTCAATATATGTACATATTTATATACATATTTTCGGTTGCGAGAGGGTCTTTTGAAACGAATTTTAATATAGGGTGTCCTTCAACCAAATTTAGAACTAGGAAGATATTTAAAAATTTTTATGAGATGACTGCACTCAGCGTTCGATATGCATATAGTGTGCAAATGCTTTAGAAATATGCATATCAAATCTTCTAAAAAAAGTCATTGCAGTTTGGATAATAAGGTGAATTATATTAAGTAGAAGTTGAAATCGTAGACCTCTTAACTTTAAGTATTGAGAATGCTAACCTAGTTATTAAAAATAACCGACCCTTCGTCTATGACAAATTTATTTCCTAGTGACCGGAATTTTTTTATTCATAGCCTTGAAATTTTAAACCCCAGCGAATTTGCGATTTTTTATACAATTTAAACGCGTATACACACTGATCCAAAAGCACAATGGTTTTTACAATCAAGTTAATTTTTGATTTTTTCATCGTAAATACACCGATTTAAAGAAATATGATTGAAGTTGGAGATTTGAAGGCCCATTTGTTAGCTTTCGGAAGGTGCGGGTTCGATTGTCGTTAGGAACGACGTGTATTTTTTGCTTTATTTTATTTTATTTTATTTTATTTTATTTTATTTTATTTTATTTTATTTTATTTTATTTTATTTTATTTTATTTTATTTTATTTTATTTTATTATTTTATTTTATGTTATTTGATTTTGTTTATTGCGTCTGTGATGTGCAGAACACAATCAATCCATGAATAAAACTTATTCAAGTGCAACATTGGAGGAAAAATTTGCAGAAGAAGTGCAGAGATGTTTGCTGATATTTGCTACCTTTCTGAAGGTCCGGGTTCAAATCTTCAAATCCCGTCAGAGGTGACATGTTAATATGATAATAAAAATTGTTGGTTTTGTATCTCCGAATTATGAAAAAGCATCTGTGGAGTGCAGTGTATGAGCGTATTCAAAATTTCTTTAATGTAAACAAGAGTGTAGTTAATATTACCAAGTCATTGTCGAAAATATCAACCATGGCATTCTTAATATTAAATCAAAATCACATTGATTCCTTTTGAAGTTTGAATTTGGTAAAATTGACAAATTTTCGGTTGATTTTATGTTTTAGTGCAGGAAGACTTATTAAACACACAGACAAACATAAGTGGGTTTTTTTTTTCTTATTAGATTTCAAGAAACTACATTGTTTGGGCTTAAAAGTTATTAAATTTTTCATTGCATTTTTCCGGGGTTTGAGAAATTGTTGAGCATGGGAAACCATCGATATATCGATGTTTTTTGCGATGTGTTTGATAATCGATTTTGATTTTTTCAATGCATATAAACATATATTTATTGATTTTAATCCCAAAATTTGCATCCCTACGGCAGTCGCCCTTCGACAGGCACCAAAAAGTGGAGGAGAAAATCTGCTAAATATTTAGCAAAACTGTAAACGCCAAAATTTTATTATTATTATTAATTTTTAATAATTTTTATCCGGAAAGACTAACGCTCGTATCTGAATATACTGTTTTTTATGCATGTTATAAAAGCTCCAAAAATTTATACTACTTTTTCCCCAAAATGCTGCATACGAAATAATAACTTGTTTTTGCTTTGTTTATGCAACGAAGTAGTATACAAAACGACAGGTTGATGCAAAACGATGTACGCTAACTAATTAAATTTTTTTCTTGTATCTTTAAACAGAAATTACCACAAATTTTAAACTTTTAATATCTTAATCTAACTTAACTCAAATAAAATTGCTTGCAGTTTAAACAAATCTGAAATTGGTGTAACTACAAAGTTTTAAAATCCAAATAATATTTTAGCATAGCTTAATTATAATATTTAATTGCTTCCAGAGAAAGTATTTACTTATACGCATCTATATATATATATTTATGTACATGTATAAATTCACTCTTCGCTTTGTGAGTTTAACTGCATTGCATACCGTAGAAAACGAGTATTTTTGAATGCGTACAAACGTGCTTATGGGTATGTGTGTGTGTGTTTTTGCTAAGCTCTCATCTACCTCCAAAAGCATATTTACCCCTCACTCCACCATGCATACAAAAATTGTACATTAAATTCATAACTTTTATCACAGACTCCCTGTACGTTTAGCCAACACTTTCGACAGCATCACGGCATAGTACCAACACATTTGGTTCCGTCTCTTGTATCCCGTCGTCGTCGCGTTGGTGTGGTAAAATTAAAAATGCAAATTGCAAACAGCTGCAAGTGCGTCCTTTACAATTCCGCAACACAAATACCCATACAGCTAAGAGTAAACTTTGCGTATGAGTACAACAACTAGAAAATGAGCTCAAGTTAAGATACAAGGCCATTGCATATATATGGGGCGTTCCATACCAAAACGAACGGGCTTCACACTTCATGTGTATGATTTATTTCGAATTTTTAGGATTGACGGATATACATAAATAATAAATAAATATGAACTTTGCGCTTGATTAATAAATTTTTAAATACTTCATAGCACAAACACAAAAACTAATCGATTTAATAGTTTTCCAAATATGCTAAGAACTGGGCGAGGAAGAAATTTAAAAAAAAATCACACATACACACATTAAAATTCTCTGATAAAAAAAAAAATATTTTTTTCTTGAAAAATATTTTACATACAAATTATGATAAAAAAAAATATTTTTTTCTTGAAAAATATTTTACATACAAATTTTTTGATAAAAAAAATTGGTTTTTGAAAATATTTCATTTCAAAAAAATTAAAAAAAAAATCACATTGGTACCTTGGAGTATTGCGCCATATTTGAGCATAGTATTATGGGGTACACTCAACAATAAATTGAGTTATATTTTTTGTTTTTATACCGAAGTTGAGTAAAATGAGTACATTAAAATTTTTTATATTTTTTTTTAGAATTTTTTTGAGTATGCAATCTTGTAGCTCATTAAGTTTAAGTATAATAAAGAGCAAGTTTTAAGCTACGGCGAAATTGCGTCGATTTTTAATATTTTTTATGGTGACGGTATTTTGCACTTTTTTCTTACGGAAGAAAATGCGCAAAACTGTTTTCAAAGAATTAAAAAAAAAATTGCACCAGTTTTGCAATCGCTTAAAGCTTGCGCTTATTATACTAATTAATTAATGGCCTACAAGACTGTATACTAAAAAAAAAATTTTAGAAAATTATATGAGTGTACTCAAGGCATATTCAACAAGGTAGAAGTGACAATTCAGTCGAGCTCTCTCATACCTGACTGTAATGTCAAAAAATGTAAATAAAGAAGTTAACCATTTGTTATGCATTTACCATATTTGATTGAACTCAACATCTTTGAAATTAAAGTTTTTGTAAATATGAAAATATTTAAAATCTCATCAGAATCAGCTTCATTTTATTTATTGAATTTTCGGTTTAATGTAAATGTGGGAATGCATACTTACACAAAATTACACACTAAATGAAACACATTCATTTATAAAACCGTTTTGACAATTTTCTTGCTTTTACTATCCCAATGTTTTTGAGCATTTATCTTTTTATTCAAATACTTAATTCTAAAGAATATAAAAAATTTTTGATTCTTCTAAATTTACATCAGAACTTAACTTCAATAATTTAGATATTAAATTTTTGCTATTCGAAATTTCCTTTCCATTCATATCAGACCAATATTTGAAATTTGGCCTATCCATTAATGTATATGAAAGGGAGATTTTCTTTCCATATTCAGCATGATAAATCCTGCAACTGGGACCAAACGCGTCCACTTATAAATACTCGGCTGCGATAGGCAACAAATAAAGTCACGACCAGACGTGAAGAGTCCCCTATTGAAAATTTATATAAAGAAAAAATTTTGAATAGTATAGGGTTAAGAGTGGAAATTTCAGTCGCAGTTCAAAAGAGAGAAATGTCGAAATCACTTCTACCATGATAAAAATATAGTAAGGTAGAACCGCTGAGAGTCACTTTTAACACACACACATTTTCATTTTCAATCTCAAGCAACAACAATTTCGAACAATTTCAATTTTTTATTTTCACTTTTATATGATTTTAAAATGTTGGCAAACTTCAAAAAAAAATCATGGCCGATAAATTGAGAGAACGGTTATACCTTGCTATGTTTTTATCATGACTTCTACCTTGTTATGCTTTGAGTGTACTCATTTTACTCAACTTCGGTGAAAAAAAAAATCAAATATACGTATTTTCAAAAACTATTTTTTTATCATACAATTTGTATGTGAAAAATTTTTCAAGAAATCTTTTTTTTTCAATATATGTTTTCATAGATAATTTTGATTTGTGTATGTGTGATTTTTTCAAGTTGTTTCTTCGCTCCTTTCTTGAGATATTTGGAAAACTATTAAATCGTTTGGTTTTTGTTTTTGTGCTAGAAAAGTTTTTAAAAATATATTACTCAAGCTCAAATTTAATATTTATTTATTATTTATGTTTATGCATCAACCCCTAAAAATTTGAAACAAATTAAACACATGAAGTGTGAACCCGGTCACTTTTGGTATAGAACGCCCCATATGCATACATTCAGGGCTTGAAATATTTCCTGCTACATTTGAAAGTGCGAGTATGTACATAATGTACCACACATATATCTATTTTAACGGCCAAATCCTATTGACAAACAAATTGCCTAGGCTAAACTAGTTCTACTTACATACGATAGAATAAACCGCCTAGATCAAACTGGACTGGCCTAAGCCCGCTATCGGAAACCAATTAGGCCTAAGCAGAACTAGTAGATTCTAGTATGAATATTTACATTTCAGTTAGCTTCAAAAAAATAGCCCCCATCCTTCCAACTCCGTCTACGCGGTTTAGCAAACTTAACTCGTTTCTCCTATCTATTGCCTAGGCAAAATAAAATTGTCCGAAAATCGGATTTGGCTTTTGACATACATTAATATGTGTAAGCTTTTGAGACTCACATTTTCTGTTTTTTAATTTTTTTCTCTTAGGACACTTTTTTTTTCAAATATAACTTTGTTCACATAACGGTTGTTTGTAACAGCCAAAACGAATCGAGATAGATATAGATAAATGTATACATAAATGTTCGGAACGAAAAGAGAAATTGATTAAGCCATATCTGTCCGCCCTTCCGTCTGGCCATCTGTCCGTGCAGAAGATAGCTTGAGAAAATAATTGAGATATCTCAAGGAAATTTGGTACCAGGGTAGGTTAGGATTGAAAATGGGCAAAATCGGACAATAACCACGCCCACCTCCCATATAACGGTATTTTCGAAATACGCAAAAATACTGGAACAAAATTGTGGAAAGTTGGTTTTCAACATTAAATTTTTGCATAAAATAAGACAGTTAAAAATTTTTCGAAAATGGGCATGGCTATATCTCTGTAATCCCTTCACCAATCCCCACCAAACTTGGTGTGAACATCGCCTAGAGCCTCACTAAGAAACCCGTTGGGACTTTTTGAAATCAGATATATAACGGTAATTTACGGAAATACAATAATTCAATAACTAAGGACTTACAACAAACTGTTAACAAGACACAAGATTATTAACTTTTCTAAAATGGGCCTTAAGACTAAATAAGTGTATATCGATAAACTTATCGATTTTGCCCGAACTTGTAATTTTTAACACGTTTTCTTGAAATTCTTCGCTATCAAAACCCTTTTGGAATATGATATCGAAAAGATTTTCAAAGCAGTTAGTTTTTTATTAATTTAAAGATTCGAAAAAAATAAATTGCAAATGTACATTTTTTCAAAATTCACAATTTTTTATTTTTATTTTGTCTAAGAAATAATAAAAAAATTGTTTTTGCTATTTTAGTAAACCAAATATTATTTTTATTGTTATTCATTATAACTCAATTTAATAAACAAACAATTGAAAAACAGTATTATTTGTTATACCATATGTATTTATTTATACATTCTTTCGCCTATTTTGTATGTGGGTACTAATGTTGCCAGAAGTTTTTTTCAGCCACACGGGACAAACGCTGCAAAATTCAAAATGATGGTCTTGGCAACTTTATTTATTTATTAAAAATTAAGTATTTGTTGTTCATAATTTTCATTTGAAATAAATATGGGTCGAACTAGTATAACAGATACAACATAAATAAAGCTTTCAAAGCTTGCACAAGGTTCACAAAAACTAACTAAGGTTAAAAAATATTCATCAAAACTTCGATTTTTTAATTAGATTTCCTAGAAAGATTTCTTGTGTGCAGTTTTATAGCCCATTCTATTTTAATATCACAAAATGCAAGCTTAAGGTCGTTAAAAATTACCATTGATTTTTTAGGTTTTTTTTTGTGGATGGTGTGGCGCATTTTCTTCCATATAAAAGTTAGTTTTGTTCATGCCTTATTTATATCGACGCCTTTGTTCGAAATTATCGTATATGCCAGAAACCAAATTTTACTGTAGTGTTTTTTTTTTCTAATTTTTAAAATTTTGTGATTTTTTTTATATACAGTCAATTTTTGGCGTAACTATAAGGATTTCAGCTGCAATATTTAACCAGAGGATGCGTTGTGGGATATAGAACAAATTTGCATCATAAGATCTATTTCGAGATAATAGCATATACGATAAAAAATCAATGGTAATTTGTAGCTATATTTCTCTTACAGGGTTGCATGCAATGACATTTTCTCAATAGCCGCGTTAAAGCTTGACCATGTTCAGTAGCAGTTTGTAGGTTGAAATGAATAATGAAATTGTCGAAAATTCGGGAAAAATTTTATTCCGCCGGAATATTTCAAATTTAATGCAAAATACGGGACGTCCCGACATTTACAGGACATTTGGCAACGCTAGTGGGTACCCCGGTAGAACTATTCATGTAAATTCTTCAAATTCAAAATTTTCTGGGCTGAAAAGAAATATAAAGTATTTTAAGTGCATTTCTCCATGCAAAATCAATCTGATCGTGTGGATCCGAGAGGATTATAAAAAACTGTTTCAAGAAAAAAAAGTTATTTGATGTAATATGTGTCGATGGGTACCCAAGTACCCGGTCGGGCACACAAGGGTTAACGCACTTTTAAATAGAAGTAAAAATTAAAGCTGGAATGCATCAAGTTAAAGTTTGACATGCTTAATACTACTTTAATCTATGCAAAAATAGTTTAAACGCTTCCCTTTAATAATATGTATTCGATCGTATATTCAATTAGTTTTAAGTTATATATGAACTTGTAGGAGTCATGAAATAAATGCACAAAGTTTTATAATTTATTTGCGGAAGGGTTTATTGCCAGTAAATATATTTATATAAAACTTGGCACGGCCTTCTTGGAAAGACCTTTAAGTTTTCACTAATTTCCTGTCGTCAACTTGGCCATGTTTTGAAGAAAGACATTTTAAAGTATTATCTTATTCAAAACGCTTAAATTTAAACTAACTCGTCCCAGCTACTATAATTCAGAAACTCCAGTATCCTTCCCCAATTTTGTTTCTTGTTTTATAAATCTCTATTTGAAAACTTCCGGGAGGCTAACTTTTTGATTATTTACATATAAAGTTTCACTATGATTCTTTTGACTATTATTAATTTCTATTGTTTTTGCTACTATTATATAACAGTATGTAAATTTACATACATACATATATAGTTTTGTGGCTTACACATTTGGCTCTATGTCAACTTGATGCAATGTGTATGCATACACATATGGATACGTATACTCAGGCAGAATACTCAGTTCCTCTTTGCGGTATGTTTTTGTGTGGGCTTATCATTTCATTTGCGGCCTTTGTGTGTTCTCTACAACTAACTTGCGACCGCAACAATAAGTTACTCATACGCCATAGCATGCGAGCGACTAAAGCAGGGAAGCAAGTAATTAAGTGTACGCTTTTTGGTGTTAAGTTTTGATATAATGCAAACAAATTAAATGTCAAAAGTCCCCTCCGATTTAAAATATGCTCGGTTACTTATATGTGTGACAGCCATATTTAACAACAACTTCAGCATGTATGCCGGTATAAATAGTCGCTGAAACTCTCTTATTTATAAATTTATTGGTACGACTTTTTGTATTGAGAACAAACTTGCAATTAGTCGGGTAGGATTTATTAGAATTAGATACACTAAGGAAGATCTCAAGGTCGACAGACTCAAAGAAGGATGCTTAGTACTAAAAATATATGTTCAATGATCTATCCAACTCTCAAATTGAGTCACAACAAAAATTTTAAAATTAAATATATGACCACAAATATCTCTCAAATCAAATTTTTTAAACCCTAAAAAAAGAGGTTTGGGGATGCAATTGGAAAATTTTGTTCACAAGTCGGTCTAAAGTGCGTTAGGATCCAGGTACTTTTGTATGTCGGCCATGAAAAAGCGTCTTACGAAAGCTCATTTGCCACTTGCGGTGGCGAAAATATATATATGCATAGACCAAATGCTTCACAAAATCTATTTGCACCAAGTCTTGTATTTATCGTATTTTTTGGCATTTCTGGATTTATAAGACTTGCTAGCAATGTTGCAATCATTTCGTTTCGTTGGAAAAGTAATATAATTTCTTAACCATCCATCTGTGTATTGATTTTATTAACATAGTTAAAGTTATTTCTCATAGTTATTTTTCAAGAAAGATCTCAAAGTATTTGCAACTTTCATCCTGATCTCAACTTAGGATACTCCTCGACTCCTCAACTAAAATTGCGTACACGACCCAGTATTTACATAGCAAGGGGTTGCGTTATCCAAACGATGGTATACATATATTAAACCTTCTGTATGTGTATTGACTATATAAGTAAATAGTTTGGTTCTGCGTGTTACCACTCTAAAGGACCACGATTCGATTCCTGGTTAAAACAACATCTCCAAAAATGTTTGCCTAGCGGAGGCTGCGTTAAACTACACATTCCTTTATTTGTGTAAAAATATCTGGCCGCACACCACAAATTGGAGGAGAAGCTCGGCCTAACACTTAGTAAAGGTGTAAGCGGCAAAATATTTGCATTATTATTATTAAGCTTTGTTTTGCCTCAATATCCTCAATTCTCTTGGAGGAAAGACTACAGTGTTATTAGAATGGGAGCTGTGGCATGAGTAATGTGACCAAGGCTTGGAGCGTAGTCAGTGTTGCGTTTATCCCGAAGGCCGGAAAAGACTCTAATGGTTCTCCTAGTGATTTTAGGCCTATCAGTCTGTCTTCGTTATCGCTAAAACCTCAAGAGAGATGAATATCTTTCAAGAGCTCAACATGCTTATTGCAAGGTCGGTGGATACTACACTGTAGCAATAATGAAGTCTATTCATAATCTGGTGGTTGAAACTAACCTAATAAGGCTTATCTGCAGCTTTCTTTGTGACATAACTGTCGCAGCGGAATGGGGGAGCGCCTGCAACTTTCCAGAGGAACTGGAAAAAGTGGGAGTGCGGTTGTTCGACTGCGGCTCTCAGACAGGGTCAAGTAAAAAAGGCGTTGGTTGTTTTGTACTGCTGTCGGGGAGCTATTGGTAAAAAGTAATTCATTAGCTTTATCGAACCAGATTTATGATTATCTTGTTTCACGGGGCCCTTGTCTGGTGGAACCCGCTTGTACATTAGGAATTAGTGGAGCATTAGGAACGACACTGGCGCTTAACGTCATGTTGAACACGGCCCATGAGGATATTGCAGATAGAATTGTGGCAGCACGAACTGCTATTATGCTAAGGGAAACCGGATGGTAACACTCCGGATTTCCGGGCGGCTTTGGCTTCGCCCTGAACACATAGATTACAGCGCCTCCGAAATGCCTCCCAGCTCCTTCTCTACCTATACTCAGGTTTCGGGACTTCTGCGGTAAGATTAGGAATTTCAACTGATCCCTTTGGTATCAGCTGTCAAGAGCAAGGTGAAGTGGAATCATCTCCACACTATTTTTTAGACTGTCCAACCATCGCGAGGCTAAGATGGAAGCATTTTGGCTCGCACTCCTCAACTAACACTGAGCTCTCAGTGGTCGTAATTAGCCGCATTCGAAATTTGTTAATTGGCTCGCCACGTTAGCCTAACCCAACCTAACCTGTACTTCTTTGAGCTATGAAA
Source organism: Rhagoletis zephyria (assembly GCF_001687245.7). Lineage (NCBI taxonomy): Eukaryota > Metazoa > Arthropoda > Insecta > Diptera > Tephritidae > Rhagoletis > Rhagoletis zephyria. The sequence goes on from NW_016160327.1 coordinate 51,825, forward strand.
TAGGTGGCCACATTCGGCATGAGGGACATGATGGTAATAAGGAGGCTGACTGCCTTGCGAAACAGTGGGCTAACGTAGTATTTTATGGTCCGGAACCCTTTTTCGGGCTCACCAAAGCACTGATAAAGGAGACCATAAGTAACTCGGCAAAAAAAAATGTCCAGGGTAAAAATAATTTATCTGTCCTTCAAAAGAAGCTTCAACGAAACTACTCAATTTAGGCAAAGAGCAGCTCAAAACTCTCTCTAGGTACTACACGGGGCACTGCTGCAGGCTTAATCCATTTGAAATTTGATGCAAAGCGCCCTTGGAAGTGCTAGGCTACATTAAAAGCTTCAAATGTAGGGCGGAGGGTTACGCACATATAGATCACTTGAGAGCTCGCGGTTGTTCTTTCGCTTATTTTTCAATGAAATTATAAAATATTTGTTTACAACTATATACTGTTTTCAGTTTCGGTGGTACCCCTCAAAAATACTCATACTCGAAATCCTTCGGAGAAGTCTAGCTAAAAAGCTCGACATTTTTACGATGGTTTTTATTAATACTGGACAAAGATTGAAATTTGCATTTTAAAGGTTTTTGTTAAAGAATAAACTATAATTTTTATAAAAGTATATTTAAAATTAAAAAAATAATAAATTATATAATCAAACCTTGTCAATATGTGAGCACTGCAATGCCTGGAACATACATACCTAAATACATAGTGCTTATATTTTAAATAAGAAAGCTGACGGACTGTGGCGCATATTCTATGAATTACTTGTGGTTACAGGTATTTAATTTATTTGCAGGTATTATGTATATGCTGCTAACGCCTTTTTGCTTTTTCCCCCTTGTTACGACTCCACGTTAGTTTGAAGTCAAGTAAATGTAATGACTTAATAACACTGCAGGGACGAATAGCTTGATTAAATAGAGCTTTAAACCTTCCTTTAAATTTAAATATTGATAATTCACTTTCATCCTTATATGCCACAACGACGCACACACACAAAGTGCAGAATAAATTCTCAACGATAACGAAGCGAAAATATTTCGCATACATTTAGGCTTCAGTTACGTATCCGAGTGAGTATTATATGTTACTGAGGCACGAGTCAACCGCACCGACAGATATAACAAAATAAGTGTGTCGCTATTGCAGCAATGTCAGTGACTACGGTGAAACCGTCAACGACCCAATTAAAACTCATTTAAATCATGACTATCTACTTACATACATACACAAATAGTATGTACTACTTGCCTTGATAAATTCTTCTTCTTTTCTGCTTCAGTTCTTGGCAGGTAAATTTATTATGAAAGGAACTGTACCGGCGCTGACAGCAATCAAAGGCATTTTTTGCTAGACTTCATGTGCCATTACCCAAAAACTTCTACCTTTCTTGTATGCGCTTTCTTACGGTTGATCGCTCTACGAAAGGCACTATGCCACCAACTGCCGTTGTCATCGAAGGGAGGAAGTTGTCTGCCCATTGCCGCCCCATTCCATTTCATTTCGTTCACAATCACCGCCGTGGTGTCGCCAGGTGATAAATTCGCTTGTCAAAATGAGCGAAGGTGTTGTTGTACAGGTGGTAGTGCCAGTAATTCAGACATATTTACATGTATGTATGCAGGAATGTGTATTTATACTTGAAATATGTGATTGGGAAAGTATTTCACCGTCCATTGCGCCACGATCCCTCCAACATTCCAGTTAGCTTTAGTATTTTTTACCCTTGCCAAAGACGCAAAGGCACTTTTCACTTTTTCGTTTGCTCATTTTTCAATGTTTTTTTTCTTTATTTTAGTTAAAAAATTTTATGCGAATTTCGCTCGTTTCGCGAATCGCTGCTGTAGATTATATAATGAGCTGCACGACCACGCTCAAGTGACTATGTACAAACAGAGAATATGCACGGGTTTGCGGGTAATAAGTGAAATGAAAACGAATGGGGCGAAGAGACTGTGACGGTGTGTTAATATACTTGTACATGCATATGTATGTATGTATGCATGTTAATATGTAGGTAGAAAAATGCAGTACAAGTTTCCTTTACTCGAAAAGTTTGGCAAATGAAATGATTATGACATTGTTGGGAAATTGGCAAAAAACGAAATAAAGGAAACAGCAGATAGGGAATAACTAGGGACATAGAAACTCGCAGCAAAACTTACTTGTAGTTGAAAATGGCGCTGAAATTGCGGTGGCATAATGAATATAGTCATAAAAATATTTTAGTGCAAGACAAATATCTCATAGGTACAATTGGCATAGTGATTGCAAATTGCAAACGAGTTGGAAACGGACCTGTTAAATAATGATTAATAATCATAATGATTATTAATTAAAGCATGTTCTTGTTGGGCAACCATTTAATGATTAAATACGATTATTTGCACCTTTTTAATGATTAATAATTAATTACTTTCAAAAAAAATTTAATTAATTAATTAATTAATTTTAATTGCATAATTATTTCGTTATTTTTGATTACTTCCAATTATTTTTGAAATTTTTTAATTACCCGATTAATATAATTATTTAATTATTTCTGATTGCAAGATTAATACAATTATTTGATTATTTTGAATTGTTTTGGATTCTTTTAATTATACGATAAATATAATTGTTTGATTATTTTTAGTTTATTTCAACTTACGAATAATATATTGTACAATGTTCGGGAATGTAATTTCTGTGGTTACTGCTGTAGTGTGAATGATATATAAGAAATTAGCAAATTAAAAGTTCTTGTCAAACACCGCACAGTGTAGATATTGACAAAATGTAATATGTTGAATACAAAAACATCTAGCGAAATAACAGCATTTTAAAGCCTTTTAGATAGAAAATCGAGCAAAAATAATTTCGTTGGATAAAAAAAAAGTTCCTTCACCTTTCAAATCACCTTCAAATTAGGGGGTTCTCAATTTGTTTTAATTTTTTTTTAACTGAAAACAGTATGAGATGAACTCTTTAAAAAGTTTTAAACAGATATTTTTGTTGTTCCTGCATCAAGGAATCCTTTTCAGTGGTAGTAGGAACCGCAAAAGGCATTTTGTATATTATTTTAAGTTCATTGTATGCTTTTTTTAGGTCAAAATAAAGACAAAAAATTTTAATATACATACATCCCTATGTCTATATGGAAGATCTGCTTCAATGTGGTCTCTACAAAATTCTTTCTAGAAGTATTAATGAATAGCAAAAACAGTTCACATTAAAAATGCTTATGAGAAATCATTTCTTACTTGTAAACTACAGTACAAATATTTACTCGTACAGTGAATTTGGTTTCAGTTATTTAAGACTAACTTATAAAAATTTGCTTGCCAAACACAGCTGCATCTATTTGGAAAAACAATAAAAAAATAATCATATAATTAGAAATAGTCAAATACCTGCAGAAAGTCAAATATTTACAAACAATCAAATGATTAAAAACAATCAAATAATTAAAAATAATCAAACAATTAAAAATAAAGAAATACTTAAAAAAAAAGACAATCTGATTATTTCTAATTATTTGATTTTTTTAATGGCAATTAATAATTAAAATTAATAATTAATTATTAATGCCTGAGTTATGTAAGAAAATTAAAATAATCATTAAAATAAAAAAATGAAAAAAAATAATGATTACTAATCGTAATGGAAATTTAACACATTATGCATCGGCGTCAAAAAAAACTGACTGTGTAAAAATCCTACGGGTTTAAGTAGTTAAAAAGGGCCTTCTTTTTCTCAGTTTCCAAAATCTGCGTCATACCCGAATCGTCAGTCTTTTGAATGGGAGCTTTACTCAGGTTCACTTAACATTACATTTAAGTAGTATCTAGCGCGCTGGAGTATTTTAATATGACTACTTGATTTTTTGTAAATATGTCCCAGACATACTAAATATGTACATAACTGTTGAAAAATTTGAACGAAATAAAATATGGCCATGAAACCCAGAGACAAAATAATTCGATGACAAAAAATTATTAAAATATTTATTAAAAATTTTCGAATCATTAACAATTTTTTCAGAGAAAAGTTATGTATGTTATTAATCAAAATAAATATTTTTCTGCCAAAACCGCATTTGTTTTGAAAAGTCATGAATGAAAAGAAAATATGTACATGAATAACCACATACATACATACGTTTATTTATTTTTTCATTCAGTTATTTTTAGAGAACGACAAACTAGATAGCTGTCGGCGAAGTGTTGAAATGCGAAATATTATTTAAAATTATTTTTTGTTTTATTTATATAAGCAAGTTTTAATTTATTTATAACGTCGTTTTTCATGTTCTATTTATTTTGACATACACGCTTATGTACATATGCGTATATACAGATGAAAACTCAATTTATTTCTTACCCTAAGCTTTATGTGTCATCCGCCTACATGGCGTATGAGCAACATCAAAGCAAGCAACAACTTATTTCTCTTTTGTATGTACTATATATACGGTGACCATATTTATGAGAGCCGAATACGGGACAAAAAATAATTTTGGAAATTTTTTTCACACTGTTTTCCCTGAAACAGTATCCCTATGGAAACATCACAAATTGATAGGATAATTTTCTCGAGATTTTTACCCCGTAAAATTTGTTAAAAAAAATTCGTTAAATTTTAGTATAACAAAGTGCACTTTAAGTCGGTAAGGTTTAACACTAATTTTTGTGTTACGCATTTTTTTCATATAAAGTAAGTATGTATGTTCGACCTTTTTTTTTGAAAGAAAAGCAAATGAGCAGCACTTTCCACTCGCACTTTATTATACTAAATTTTAATGAGTTACAAAACTGCAAACCAAATTTGTTTCTAAAGATTCTAATTAAAAAATTTGAAATTTTGGCGAAATATTGTAGAATTAATTTTTATAGTTTTCGCACAAAGTTGGAAGTTTGGTATTATATGGTTTTTGTTACTAAAAGAGCTTTACTTTCATAAAATAAATAATAAACTGAGGAAAAATAGCCAAACTTACTAAAATGTCGAGTCCTAATTTCTATTTTGGCCGCTGTATGTATTCCTCGATTCGAACCACAGGCATTCAAATTAGAAAATAATAACTGTTTATAAAGAAAATTACAATCATATACCGACATCACTTAAAACTCGTTCATTGGCAATGCTATTTTAATGAGCTGTTAAGGCGTCGGAACACCGAATACGGGACAAATACAGGGCATTAAAAGAAATACAGAACATTTGGCGTCCGTATAAAATAAATAAATTACCAGGACAATGGGTCAAAAAAGAGGACTGTCCCGTATAATACAGGACGGATGGTCACCGTAACTATATATAAACCTACTATAGTATACTATTCAATTAACCAACACTTTTGAGTGAAAATTCAATTTTTTTATTTTCATTTCTCCTTGCACGAATACAAATTTCGGTTGATTTACTTTCTTCTTTGATTTTGCGACACATCATTGAACTGGGGCAAAGGGTATTTGCAAATTATCACAGATCTTTTAAATAAATTCTCTTAAAATAAGATAAATGCATTCGCGAGTATTAAAACAAATTTAAAATTTTTTCTAGCCAGCGGACCCCTTACTATTGAAGAACATCGAAAATAAGGAGATCTGGTTTTTTTAAATCGGCTAATATTTAACCGTGCGCCGGTTAAATATTAAAACATAAAACTGTCATGCATGTGTATTTTATTTTTTGAAACCTTCTGAAGGTACTTATTCTTAGATTATCAAAAAATATTTATTTTAAACTTCAAAGCCGTGCCTCCTGATCACCGTATTTTCGTTATTAATGTCTTTAAAGATGTAACTTTTTATCAATGTCAAGTAAATTCGATTTCTGGTATTCAAAACATTTAGAAGTTTTAGAAAAAATTCTAAAACGCCATGGCAAATATTCGAGTGTACTTCTTGTCCTTCCTTTGTAGGCAAAATGAAAAATGATAATATTTCTCAGCGTACATACAGTTGCTGCCAGTCAAAAGAAGCAACTAAACGAAAGAAAGGATTTGTTAATAATCGCAAAGTCTTTCATGTTAAACAATTTTTGTAATTTGGTTTTTTTTTATTCATAGTTGACTAAAATTCCAGGCTTTGTACAAAAACTAGGAATACTCAACAAAATATCCATTAATGAAAATTTCCAGCTTGTTTATTAGATTTTTTTGAAATAATTTGAATGTTAGTGAAATAAGTTTGAAGTTTCTTCAAGTTAACATTAATGTTTGAATTTTTTTTTTTGTGTATGAGAAAGTGGCATTATTTTTATTTAGGAGACAGTTCACAAAAAAAAAAAAAATCTAAAATCTACGGTAATTTGTAGGAACTTCAAACTGTCATCATATTCTGCTAAAATTCAAAGGGCTACAAAATTGTATACCCAAAATATTTCTAAAGGATTTAGTCAAAAAGCTGGATTTTCATGAAACCTAATGAAAATTTCATCGAATTTTCCTAGTTTTGTACAAATGTACATGCATGCATACATATATATATACACATGTACATACGTTTTCAAAAGTTTCCAACTGAAAGATCAATGAGTTAATACTCAAAGAGTTGGAAAATTATGCATGAAAATTGATTAAGCACTAATGGGGGCATTTAAGCTGTAACAAACACAACGGTACAGAGAAGAGTTTGTAAAATGAAAAAGAGATATTCAAGATGAAATTTCATAGTATTTAACTACAATTGAAATGCTGCAAAAATTGCCTGATCTAGTTAGTAGAGTAAAACAAGAGAGAATAGAATAAATTCAGCCTTATCATGAATTTCATTTTCCCCGAACCGGTTCACTTTTCAATTTTGGTTTCCATGTATTTACTATGGGGGATTTAAAATTTTCGGGTGAATTTTTTTTTGGGCTACACTCAGGATAAGGCAGATTATTTCAAAGCAGCGAAAATGGATCGATGATAAAAACTTGGATTACAAAAAGCGAAAGACCTACTTTAATAAAAAAGCTTACTACTCAACCTGGGAACTATTTTGGGATTGTAAAGATTTTCGTAATTCTCTGGAGTTATCGATATAACAGTCAATAGTTTTAATTGATTTTGTTATCGAAGTTTTTATCAATAATGTTATCGCTTTTGGTATCGATATTTTCGGAATTGTGGATATAATAAGTGATATTTTTATCGACTTTGTTATCGATTTTTTAATCGATATTTTTAACGGTTTTGTTTGCGATATTGTTATTATTTTTGTTATCGATTTTGATATAGATTTTGTTAGCAATTATTTATCAATTTTATTATCGATTTTGTTATCGATTTTGTTATCGATATTTTAAGAAATATTGTTATCGACTTTGTTATCGATATTTTTAATTGTTTTGTTATCAATATTTATCGATTTTGTTATCGGTATTGTTATCAATTATTTATCGATTTTATTATCGCATTTGTTATTAGTATTTCTATCAAATTTGTTAGCGATATCTTTTATCGATTTCGTTATCGATATTTTTTATTGATTTTTTATTGATTATTTTTCGATTTTTATGTCAGTTGTTTATCGATTTTCTTATCGATTATTTATCGATTTTTTTATCGATATTTTTGCAGTCAATTCTTATCGTTTTTCTAATAGATTTTTGTTATCGATATTTTTATGGATTTTCTGATCGACTTTGCTACCAATAGATTTGCAATCAAAATTTTTGTCCAATTTGTCATCGATTTTGTTATCGATATTTTTATCGGTTTAGTTATCAATATTTTGTTGGATGTTACTATCGATTTTGTTATCAATAGAATATAAAGGTAAAGATGAAGATAACGGAAAACAGAACACCAAAAATGTTATTAGAACGAACACGGGTAGGGATAGGGATCTAGATAGAAAAAAGAGAAAAAATATAACTTTAAGCAAAAGCAGACAGAAAAAAGAGAAAAAATATAACCTTAAGCAAAAGCTGATGTATGTACAGGTGTATGTACATACGTACATTTTGCCATGCAAAAATTACTTTCAGCGTTTTCCTAATTATCAAAGTATTTAAAAAACTGATATTTCATGCCATGACTTCATGAAGAATCGCCACCTTGATGCCTTTAAACCAGACAGGGTTTTATCAGGCCCGAGTAGTGATTCAGCTGCTACAAAACTATATCAGAATTTAAGCTTTCTATATCGATATCGTATTCGCAATATTAATTGAGTTTCTCGACAGTTTTTGCTTTTGCAAAATTGGAAAAAGCCAAAAAGCCCAAAAGGTAGAAGCTATGGCTATTCCCGAAATTAGTTATAGAAACATATATCTAATCTTCAGTGCGATTGTGCTGACTTGGGCATTCGTACAAACTATTTGCGATAATTATCAGTATACATGAGCGAAAAATGAAAGCAAGCGCGCCCACGAATACAATGGAATATCCAAGTGTAGAAGTACCTTTTCTGTATTCGGGAAGAGCGGCAAAGAAAGTCAAATGGGGCAGCGGTATTTGGTCTCGGCCCAAACCAATTGGTAGAAGTTGGTACATATTTTTTTTAAGGAGACAATATTAGATAGTTTTTACTCATTTAGGATAAATGAAAGCGAAAGATGGTGCTACCAAAGCAGCTGGATTTTCGTCTCGGGCGATACTATTCATAGATACCCAGAGAAATTTCCAATGAAAGGGTTGCCACGTTTCTATGTAATACAAACATTTATTTTGTCACCTTCAATCAACATTTTTATTTTATGTATACACAGTACATATACGATCAAAAGATATGTACCATCCATTCCAGAGTATTTCGCTATAGGGTTGCCACATAAATTTTATAGTAAGGAATTTGCTCAATAGATATCGAAATATTTTTTTTTGTTTATTTCCAAAATATTTTTTTAAAGCTATCCAAATCATGAAAACTTTAACAAGTATATGCACTCCGGGCAAAGCTCGGTCAACCTGGTACTAAAACAATAATACATTCAACAAAAACGCATAAATATGTAATACATAAATGTGGACCCGAATTGTGGCACCCGTGATCGAATGAAATACGATTCGAATCGAACGAAACAAAATGACAGCTGTTTTCTCTAAAACACATTTTTGAACTGAAAACAGCGAACTCGCTACCAAAGGCTGTAAAGAAAATTTCGAAACGAATTTGATTCCATCACGGATGCCTTGATTCTGGCCCCATTTTACATTAAATCCAACAATTACTCTGCACTTAAAAATTTTTTTAAGTTTTGAAATGTTTTAAGTTTGCACACCATTCGTTTGGCAGTCTCCCACAAAAAAAAGTATTGACAACGAAAAGTATTTCCATAAATAGTTGATAGAGATACAATTTCACTTTTAAATTGGTTATGGTCAGTGTTAACTTTTCATAATTATTTTAGTTATATTCCATGTTAAAATATGTATGTTTTCTTTCGAGAAAATATTGATCGATTTTTAGTCTTTGTTGGCAAAAATTATAGAAAATAAAATACAGCTAAAAAATACGTACATCTTCCTAGAAAGTGGTAAAGTCCGTGCACTATACTAGAGTACTACATAAAAAACAAACCACTTCCACCACGAATTTTAAAATTAGTGAGATTTAAAAAGGAGCAATTTTTATAGTTAAAGAAACACTGAACTAAATTTTGATGAAAAATCGTTTAGGCATTTCTGCGCAGCCATGATTCTTATGCTGAGTTTTCACTAGGCATTAAATGACAAAATTTTTAGTAACAATATTGGGCATTAGAAAATACAAGTACCACTATATACATATAAAGAGTCATTATATCTTTTTCCGCATGGAATTTTTTAAAAGAAATACCGTTTTGCCATCGTAATGCCTTGTGGTAATTCAGCATTACCGAAAATATACCAGATTGGTTAAAAATGTAACCTATATATGTTGCTGTGATGGCAGATACTTAATTTGATATTATCTAAAAAATCACATATTTATACCCTCAGGACTACTGCTCCGGCACTTTCATAATTACTCGCAATCCGACCCCAAATGTGCATTCGGAAATTTAGAGCAACCTTTAAGAAACATCATTCATTTGCAATATAAATTTATACCTAGGTACTTGTCCTAAAAAATTTTTCATTTACACCCATAAGTTATTTGTTTTGACTATCATAAATTGTAAATCATTTTCTGGTTTACTTTGCCTTTCAGCTGGAATTTCGGCACGTTTGTTTGCGATTTGTGGAACAGTTTGGATGTCTACTTCTCAACCGCGAGCATTTTGCATTTGTGCTGCATATCCGTGGATAGGTGAGTACTTGCATACCTAAAATATATAAAAAATGCACTGAATACTTGTATTATTTACTTGTCACCACATATACAAATATTCAGTCCAAGTTAGGAATCATATTATAGTCTGAAGTATGACACGGCATACACGGTGCGTCTGACTCGCGAGTCGGTTTGGATGTGTTCGTGAGATTAAATATGTATTAGTTACACCGACATGACTCTGGCCTGACTCTGAGTTACTCAACTGTGTGTAGTCGAAAGGCGAGTCAACTCGTACATAAATGAGAAACGAGTCAGTCAACCAGACCGGTCTCAGAATCATTTTTATGTCGAAAGAAATACTCATTTTAGACTCATAAATTCTGAGCACTCCGAATATTGTTTAATGGGATGTATGTAGCTTATTGGACTGCCAGAATTTTAACTACTTACCTCATTGAAACTTTCGTCTTAACGTTTGCCCCACATATTCGCTGTTTAGTTCCAACTATTTCGAGAATCTCGAAGGATGTCCGGCTTGCGGCACATTTCGCAACTCCATTTTCAACTGTTGTTGTAACCACTACAAACTGTCATTGCCAAAACCACATAGACAGTTCCACATTCGCAAGAGAATAGAATTTCTGCATTAATCAACAAAATATCTCAGTAGGCGCGCATGGACTGCATATGCGCTTACACATACATATATTCCTGTTTGGCCTCTCCTCTCCTCCGATTTGTTGCGTGCACGCTGATGTTGTCACACAAAGGGGAAGGACCTACAATTTTACGCCAACTTCGAACGGCGATTGTAATTTTATGAGAAGCTTTTTTTCATGACAGAAATACCGCTGTTAAGAAATAACCTTTTTTCAAAATTTTTTGCGATGTTTCTTTGACCATGGCTTAAGCCCAGGCACTGCGGAGTGGAAGCGCGCACTGCTTACCCCTACACCACAGCGGCATATACATATATGGATATGTGTATCTATACAAACATATGTATATGTATACCTACATATTTATGCATGTACGTACATTAAGGTGGTCAAAAAAAATTGCCAGATACCGGGGCACCTTCCCAAATTTATAGTCTTGCCGAATGAGGTGCTGGCAGCAAACTATACTTTTTTAAGTATAAATTTAGACGATGCTCATGAAACGTTTATATTTTACTCTAGAAGTATATTGTACACATTTTAGCCAAACGATTGGTTAAGCAACCTAAGAATATTTAGAATATTTCAAATTTATAAAATATTACAAGCTCAGTTGTCTTGTCAACAGTGGCTCTTTATAAAGAAATCGCCAATAATTTTGCAAGTTTCAAAGGAATTCAGAAGCGCATTTCGAGGCCATTGAGCAGCCAGTATTGGTTACAGTAACTGAAAGGTATTATAGATGTTGCAGATATCAAAAGGGCAAAAACTGATGGGGTGCCCGTTTTCTACGATGGCATTTTATCCCCATACAAAACTTAGACCATTCTAACACACATGTGTATTTGAGTGGACATACCCTGCAAAAATCTTTGGACCATGTGGTCCATTTTTGGCATATTGGAGTACTTACAAAATACTGCTATGAAATTCAATAGCGGACCAACTCGGGTCTCACATAGTGATTGGTGAAAGCTGATTAGCACACCTAATCAGCGGCGCTGTGTCATTTAGTGTGTATTTTATGTGTACTACAGATGCTTTAGCTGTGTTGTGCCTAATTTTGATAATACACTTCTACAATTACCATAATATTGTAATGCATTACTATATTTAAGTAGCCCTTCAAGGATAATGTTCTTATGTTTGTAAGTGAAGCAAAAGACAATTTTGTTAGATATCACTTTTTTGTTTTCAATTATCCATCAATTTGATTCATGGCAGTTTATAAACCAACTACTTTTATATCATCGCTGGGCGCGCATTAGCTCGTATCCGCCACATGCAATACCACGTATGAGCTGGCATGGTCTCAACGATTCCCTACTTTACAAACCATTCAAAAGTGTTGAATTAAGTAAGTTTCTTCGTTTTTTTGTGAAGTTTTCGGACTAACTTATACGAGGTATTGCATTTTTCGGATACGAGGTATTGCACTCCAAGCGACGATATAACATACATTTTTCGATAACAGATAGGATTATACCTCAAACTTTTTCTATTAGCTTCATACCACTGAGCCATAGTCGGTGGTGGCTACAGGTTATACCGGGAGAGCATGTTAAATAAGGTAGAGTTTCTACCGTTTCATCACCGCCTACAACATTAAAAAGGCATGATTAAACCGGCAGACTTTTCCTTTTAATTACCTATTTAGTAGTCCACAGGAGCACCTTTTGAACTTCGTGATTCTCTGTTGAATCTCAAGTTGGACATTTTGAATGGTAGTACCCGAGTAAGCAAAGTTCTCTTATCTTCAAAATTAAAGTGGTTAAGTGTGACCTAGTCGGGCGACTGTTCCTTACGTTCACTTTCAGATCAGTACGCTTTACTTCAGAATAAAAATCGAGGAAAGCTCTGCGCACACAACTGCTGTCATCAACAAAGTATGTAGCCGCATCAAGGTCCCAAGTCGCTCGCCGGAAGTACTTGGGGCAAAGACAAAGAAACGTTGCTGGAAATATACAAGACAATTGACCGGCCGGTTCTCAATTATGCTGCACCTGTTTGGTCCCCAGAAACTAGTTGGACGCGGTGGAGGCGGCTACAGACGTGTTGCCGCACTCCGGACAGCGACAGGATGCTGCCTTCTGATGTTGCTTGAACACCACCTGCATAACGGGAGCATAACGAAATTCTCAGTGGGAGTGTCACAGACGTGAACATCCCCTTGCTCGAGAAGGAGCGTCCGCATCATGCATTGGCGAAGCACTTGAGCCGACGAGGGTTCAACGGCATTCATAAGGAAGTGGGTCATCGACCCATGAGTGCCGTGATTGGAGTCTAATCTCCACCAATCGCAGACTCGGAGCTCGAATTGTCAAGAGAGACCCACGCTACTCTAGCCCAGTTATGATCTGGATATTGTAGCCGTCTCAACAGCTACCTATTCAGACTCGACTCCATTATCCCTGATGAGTGTCCGGCATATGGAGACTGCCCACACCAACCCAACTACCTCTTCACGTCCCAGCTCAATCCCACCCAACTAACACCCCTCTACTTTTGGTCCGACCCCGACCAAATAGCTCACTTCTTGGGCCTATCATTAATTGAGCTTAAATACAGCGATTGACGAACAAACCGATTCAGGCGGGGCTGAGGAGAGCCGCTGCAATCCATAGAAACATGCAACAGCTGAAAGAGACCCTTTGGAATTTTGTTTCTCATTAGTCATAATTCATTGGTCACATACTGCAAACCGCCGAATGTCTAACAATATTTTCTCACATTATTTTTGTTCTATTTTCGCATTGCACCCGGGAGACAATTCTAGTGCCATGAAATTGTGAAGTGGAAATGAAAATCTAAATTGTCCAATTCATTAACATCCATAAAAGAATTATTTGGTAAATTATTTTGAGTTTAAGACTCACAGCCACAAAACTTTATGAAAAAGTATTCAGAGTTAAAACCTCGCGAAATTAAGAAAGTTGATATATTTTATACTAAATACAAATTAAAATCAAAAGTAATTGCAAATAGAAACAATTAGATTCACCTACACTAAGAAACAATAGTACTAAATCTCTTAACCAAATTTGGCAAGAGTGGTAAGCCTTTAAATTTCTCAGTTCTTATTCTCAAAATAATTTATTTTCAAACGGTTTTTTCAATCAATTTGCAACGCTTGCTCACGTAGAGATTTCTCAAGCAAAGATTTACTTAGGTATGAACATATATATGTATATCAAATTGAACTAACCGCTAGGTGATGCCCAGAAGAGGTGCACGCAGTCAACATCGCGGGCACCTGCGAGCTCGCTAAAATATTATGCTTCCATGCTAATACGAGCAACTTACCCATATGAGTTTGTTTGAGCATCACTAAACTAACCAATTGTCCACATACATACATATGTACCTACCTACATACATAAATACATAGAAAAGGTGAGAGGAACATTCCAATATGTATCAGGTGAAATTGAAACCTTGTCAAAAATCACCTATAGATCAAACTTAAATTAGCATACATGAAAATGTACATAAGCATATATATATAGTTATATGTCGACATACATATATATGTATCTAGTCTCGAAATTCAAAGTTTCCCAGTCGGACTCATCAGAGTATGAGTTTTAAATATGGAAAAAGTAATATCTATATATATGTAATACGCGAAGGGATTTTTTGTTCCACATAAAAGATCTGCACCCTTCGTTCGATTTTCAAAAATGGGGTGTCAAATTAAAGCACTTAGCCTGTAGATGTGCAAACTGGTTCTATTTTTTCGAAAGGAGTTGCCACCTGATAAAAAATTGCATTCAAAAATTTTAATAATCAATGCCATCAGATCCACCGTTCGTTCGATTTTCAAAAGT
>NW_016160328.1:0-18705 GCF_001687245.7 Rhagoletis zephyria
TGGCGTCCGGTGTACAGAACAAAAATTTTTTTTTGTGTGCCGGTGTTATGGGTATTAAAACTTATGGTAGTGAATTTAAAAATAAATGAATTGTAATTTAAAAAACATAAAAAAATTTNTTGTGTGCCGGTGTTATGGGTATTAAAACTTATGGTAGTGAATTTAAAAATAAATGAATTGTAATTTAAAAAACATAAAAAAATTTGCTGGTAAATTGGTTTTAATGCTGTGAGAGGATGTGAGCCTTAGGTTGACAGGAATGGTTGGGTTGGTGATACGAAAAGGTATCTCTTTTTGGTTGGGAAGGGAAGAGCAGGGAGGCTTATACGTTTAAAGGTAGATCAAGAGGGGACTCCATAAACTTGTTCGTCTGTTATTGGAAGGGTTTGGGAATTCATTTTTTTCAGTTTTATGTCGTCCTAAATTTTAGTTACAAACGTATGGGCATGATTTTCTTTTTGTATAGTCAGGACTTTGGAAAGAAGTGGCGGCAAGAACCTCTCCCCAATCCGATGAGCTCCGTGCCCGGTTAACACAAGCATGCACAGCCGATCACATCCATACCACAGGGACTTTATTACAATGTATCGCACACTATTTTAGCCTAATAGTATCACTATAATATTTATGAGTACGGCGTATCCCAATTTGCCACAGGGCGAAGACGACGTCGTTGCGACGTCGCTCTGGCGAAGAAGAAATCTATATATATAAAAATGGTGTGAAAAATGTATAGTAATTCATCAATTGAGAACGGTGGGACCGATTTGGCTTACATTTTTTTTTAGTTGTTCGTAATTGCCAGGAGAAGGTTTTTACGGAAGAAAATTTTGGGAAACCCCTCCGGGAAAGTCGGAAAATTGGAAAAATCGAAAATTGATTTTTTGTATGGAAATTTGTGTGCAATTCCTTTGGAATGGCATTCGAATGGAAAAATATAAAAATCTAAGTGGAAAACTCGGTAAAATCCGGAAGAACGCAAAAAATTTGAATTTTTTTCGACGAAAGCTTGAAAAATTTCGGATAATTGTGAAATTCATTGGGAGCTTGAATCAATTGGGATCAATTTTCTCCTATGTTTCATTACTGATTCGAATGGGTGCTGCTTATTTGGCAACGTGTTTGGAAGAAGGAGTGCACAAAGTTTTAATTTTTCCGATAGTTGGCGCAGGGGTCGAGCTATGCTTAAAAAAATGCAGTTGGTTCGTTGGTAGCCTTTTTGCCTAGATTAGCATATGGGATTCATTTTTTCCGTTAAGTGGGTCAGAGACCGAACTATTCGAAACAGTCTTATTAATGCTCCGATTTGCTTGCAATTTAGCATGTAGGTAGCTTATTGGCTGGGTTAACATATGTATATGATATCTTTTCTGATAGGTAGACCAGAACCGATCAATTCCAAAAAATCTTCAATCGAATCGAGTCATTGTTTTACAGTTTGAAAGATGTTTGAGGGCGCCGAAAACATGCGGGTATTGGCTATTTAACAATAATTATTACACAGGCCAACAAAAATGGAAAAAATTTTATTCAGCAAATGTTAACGCTATTTTTGACAGATTTTTTTGTGCTGATTACGAATCCGTAAGCAAAAAGTTACCATCAGCTCCAGATTTTAAGAAAAACGAGGTCAAATTGTAAAAAAATCGAGTTTTTTGCAATATTTGAGAAGCTCTAGCAACGAAACAAAGGGTGGTAGAACCTTCCACTTAGGCTTTGATTAAAGCAAGCTCCCGCACCTTTGCTTGATGGCCACTTAGGGCTGGTTTCTCCAACTCAAATTAACTTAGTTTAGCCACTTTAGACTTAAGTCAAAAGTTAGCCTACGTTTTACACAGCTTATTCTTGACTGAGTCGAGAAAATTGGCTTAACTAAGATTAGTTGGAGAAACCAGCCCTTATAGTCATTTGTTGAACAGGAATAACTAATTTCGGGAAGGTTGAGTTCCTACCGCAATTAAGGAAAAGGTGACAGAACCTTCCACGTAGGCAAAATTAAAGATAGAACTACAAACTACCATCCCTGAAAGCACTATTCCTGCACCTTGCCCTAATGGTCACCTATACTCATTTACTTTTTATCGTGAAAAATGGTGTAAAAATCAGTGTTAGCTGTTAAATAAATGACTATAGGTAACCTTAGGGTCAAGGTGCAAGAATGGTATTTGCAGGGATTGAAGTCAGAAGTCCAAGCCTTAATTTAAGCCTAAGTGGAAGATTCTATCAGCTTTTGTTTCATTGCTAGAGCTTCTCAAATATTGCAAAAAAAGCGATTTTTTTACACTTTCACCACATTTGGCTCAAAATCTGGAGCTGATGGAAACATTATACTTACGTATTCTTAATCAGCAAAAAAAACCTATTAAACCAGCTTCAACATTTGCCGTATCAAAATCGGTGTTGCCCTGTGTTACCCACACTAATTATATAAAGAGAAGCTCCTTCTTTTTATAAGAGGTGATCTCGCGAACGGCTGTACTGATTTTTTGGAATTTTGGACACCTACTGCAGACTTTTGATATATTAAGGGAGCGTGGCATCACCCAAGCATATCGAATTTTTCATACCGTATATCTCTGAAAGTATTTGTGGTAATGTCCTGGAAATTGGTATAGAGATTTTGGGGCTACTGGAAAAGGGAAGTGATGCTTTCCAAACATATTGAAACTTTTACCTATCTGTAAATATATACACCCAGAATACAGTGTTTTTTTTCTTTTTCGTTATAAATTTTTGTGTACCAAATTTTGGGTATGCAGTTTTGTAGTTCACTCAATTTCAGTATCAGAAAGTGCAAGTTGTTAATGGCTATAAGATACCGTTGATTTTTGAGAATTTTTTTCGCTGATGATGTTGAGCATTTTCTCCGTATAACGAATGCGTGAGTTTTTTTGTATGGCTTGTTGTGGCTTAACTCCTCCTAAACGACCGAAACGATTTTAATGATAATTTTTAGTGGCGCTGGAACCGAGTTATTGCTAAAAATCGTCGATTCGGAGGCACCAGGGATCAAAGTTAAATTACTCGCGTTAAATCAACCATCAGAACCATTGCGGTCCTTGCTTTACGGTGACTAAACAGAATGTGGACCAATGATACTCACCAGTAAATTGCCACCAACTATACTATACAGATTCAAGGACGATTCACTATCGACCCGCAAGGACTTCTTCCCGGTATAATGCTTTTGTCAGGTTATTTAAGATGGCAATGGGGATATGCCTTCTGTCGACCACATGAACTTGAGTTGCTGGCGAAAACGTTGGACCAAATATTTCAATAAGAAAATTGATTTTGGGCGGGACGAAGTTCGCCGGGTCTGCTAGTTCAATTATAAAAAATGAGGTGTCCAATGAAAGAGCTTGGTCTTTATACGCGCAATAGGGTTTTATTTTTCGAAGAGGGTTGCGACTTGAACGAAAAACTATCTGATGTGGGATGTTGTTGGATTAAAAAGTGAGCTGTCAAATGAAAAAACATATAATACGTCAAGGCATAATTTGTTAATGACATCAGATTTGCACAGTTCATTCCATTATACAAAATTAGGTGTCCAATGAAAGAGCTTGGCCTCCAGATGTGCAATAAAGGTATATTTAGGTATATAGAGTTGCCGCTTATCTAAAAATTTGTAAGGCCCGTTCGTACATTATAAACACAAGATGTCAAATGAATAATAAGGCTTTATTTTTTGAATAGGGTTGGCACCTGCTTTCTTCAAAAGCGTATATATACATACTTATGTACGCATACTCGCGCATACGAGGCCGGCTAGTCTAGTATAAAAATAAAAGGGTTTTGCGATTGAGATCAAATTCAAAATATGTAGAATTTTATGAAACTTTATTTAAGGTTTCGACGAGTTGTAAGTCTAGTGTAGACTAAAACCGGATACTCAGAAATTTTGAATATTGGCCTAGGGTTGAAACTCACATTTTCGATAGGCTATTAACTTGATAAGACAACTCACCTCGTTGCCTTCAAACAACAATAAGAATTACAAAACTTAAAATATGCTTAAGAGGATTTTCCTTTTGAACCTAACCGATCCGTTTTTTTAAAGGGTTTTCTGTTCGGTTTTGGTATTTAAAAAATTAAAACGCTTCTGTTCGAAGCCCGAAAAAGAGGCGGTTCAGCCGGTTTGCAGCCCTGATAAATCTCATGTGCTAGAGAGGGAAAAGCATGCACGCGAAATGCTCAATGCGCTAATTTAGGTATTAGGTATGACATGTGCAAAATTGCTTAATTCAGATAGCATCGTCGGGAGTTAATCCCTTGCGCTCATAGATATTTAAAATATACATATGTATGTATACATTTTTTGTTACAATTTGAAGGTGTGTATGCAGGCCCGTCGAGGGATAGGGGGGAAGAGGTGAACCCTCCAGGGCCCGGGCTTCTTAAGGGTCTCGAAATATCAGAATCATATCTTGTTGTTATTTTTTACAATGTAATTGCTCCTTCGTTATAGGCCTTTATTATAAATATATTCCGATTCGTGCTGATTGTTTCTGACTTTATAAATTAAAGAAAATTAACATATGGCCCAAAACGCGTACTGTTACAATACGTTTTGGCTCACAGTGCTTTTCAAATACCGCTGAAACTCAGTAGAATACAACTTTCGTATAATTTTTCTTCTTGAATCTGAAAGCATAAGTATGTTGCAATATTTAATATATACCTAAAATTTATTGTAATATAATTAGGGTTTTAAATGGATTGTAGTCTGTTTTATGCAATAAGTAGGATGAATTCAGTAGACTTGCGATTTGACATGTAATCCAAAGAAATTAAGAATATGATAATTATGAATACAGATTTGAAAGTTTCTGTTTCTGTGCAGCTGCAGGTCGTTTCAGAAGTAATATTCTGCTTGGAGCTCGAGTGTCTCAGGATTAATTGAATTTTCATGTTTAAGAAAAGCAGATTCGTGTTAATATTTATATTGCCTGATACCTCAGAATATAGTATATATAACCCGGATATAATTATAAATCTGTGAAACCTGAGAAAAAAATTGTTCCCCTCGCTTTCCCTTTCGGCGATTTGGGCCATATGCTTTTAAATTAATCCAACATATATATAGGGGCCCGTGATTTTCTAGTCCTGGACCCGAGTTTTCTCTCGACGGCCTGTGTGTATGTACCCAATGAGAATGCAAAGCAGTATACGTAAACGGCGCTACCAACAGATATTGACCGGAATTTCTCATGAGCAATGACTATTTCTGTATTATCGTTTCTTTTCAGGAAATTCCTACCACCATATAAGTGTTATTTACATTAATAACTCTTTATGCGTGAATTTCTTATATATTTTAAAGGGCTTTTAACCCACTTAAAAAATATTCACCACCTTTGTTTTCAAAATGCTCGTCTGCTACCGCCTTTATTTTTTCTTCCCTCATTAATCTTCGTCCTCGAAGATTTTCCTTCAAATTTGGGAACAATAAGGAATGGCTGGGGGCCAGGTTTGGACTGTATGGATGGTAGTTGACATCTTCAAATCCAGTCTCGGCCAGGGCACACCTTGCAACTCACGCAGTGTGCTCGGATGCATTGTCTTGCAAAAGCAGGACTGCTTTGGCCTCTCGATTTCCCGACAACCAATTGACGCACTTTTTGCTAACAATGTGGCATAATTGTCTCCGGTCATTGTAGTCTTTTTAGGAATATAGTCGATGAACAGAGAACCTTCACAATCCTACAAACACCGTGGTAACGGTAGTGTTTGGACGCCCTGACATGGGATCATCTACCATCGACTCCCTGTCCTGCTTCGATTCTCATCTCCAAAGTTAGATGGTGGCAAATGAAGGTCCACACTTCCCATACACTGTATACGTCTCTTCAAATATTTTCGTTTGCGTTTTGGTTTTCTTTGTGACGAATTCGATGACAGCTCTATACTCCCATTTCGTACAATGCGTGGATGGCCCACACATAGTGATTTTTACGGCTCAATCACTGAAAGTAATGATGTTGATGGCATAAAATTCGGTATTTATACTACTAACAACATAAGTAATTAGTGACACGCACGACGTTAATGATACTTAAAGGTACTTAGGGTGAAAACTTTACAGCCTTCACTCGTAAAACTTTTTTTTTGGGTGTGTAGGAGATGCGGTATGCTCCTACGAACTTTGCATCATCTGATCCTGCATGTTGCCAGACCAGTGAGGTATTTTTCAAGCAGAGGTAATTAAAGCCGAAACTCGAAAATTACACATCGGGAAAGTTAACTATTTAGAAAAATGTACATCTTTACTGAGTTCCGGGCTCCGAAGGAAATTAAAAATTGGACGTACTGCTTATAAAAGCATCCTAGTCGTTTGACGAGTAACACTTAGAACAGGTGCCGATTGCCGTACAAGCAATGGAACGACGAATTAGAGGACAAGCACGCTACAAAAACTTGCGAAACATGCAAGTTGTAAGGCGTGTTCCATCGTATCAAAATCTTCGCAATACTAAGTTGGTAAGTGGCGCTTACCATGGATGCACAAAAACTTGAATTTAGCTATTTCAACATACGAATGGCGGCATACATATATTTAAAACGAAGGCAGCTCCTAGGTCAATCTAAATCTCACCCTGTCTACATTTCTGAAGAAGCAATATACATATTTAATCAACTTACACACACCCTAATGTGTAAACTCGTACATACTCATATACATACATACACACTTTACGAGGATTTATATTAGTTATTATAATTACAAATTCCATAAACACAAGTTCATGATACAATTGAATATGCCCTTCTTGAGTTCCGCCACTGTTTTACAGCGTTTCGGGTATCATATCAAAGTGTTTTATGTTTGTGTGTGCACTATTAAATGTTGCCAAAGCTTAGGGCAGGGCAAGCACCGTGGTTGGTTGGTTCGTGAGATGGTGATGAGTGGTTGACAGGAAGAAATGTTGGGTGAACGAGCGATGGGAACCGAGGGGCGCACTATGGTTCCTCAGCGGAAAAAATTCATAAAGATATAAATTTAAAAATAAAGTTTTTCATATTTTTTCCGATTACTTATTGCAAATTGAAATAATTAACCTAATTTCTTTGTATGTTGTATACTCTTCGGGAAAATCAGAGAAGTTGTTCCTTTGTTAGTAGTGGGTATTTCTGAATACATCTGATGCAAGTTTGATTTATTTCTTGATTTATTATTACCAGGGAACGGATTTTATGGAAATTGCCTTTTTTTCTGCTAAAGAGATAGAGTATATTAGATTAAGAATGTCCTCGATTTAGCTTTCCCTGATTCCATATATACACATTTGATGTTACCTTTTTTAAGATATTTGCCTTTTTTTGCCTTTCTACCTTTAAAAAAGTGATTATAGCATATACAATTTTTTTTTAAAGATTAAAAAATATACACATGCCCATGCGGCTTATAGAAGCGCAGGGACCTCTTGCCAAATTGGTGTTGGAAAAATTCAAAGCCGTTTTCTCAGGTAACGTAGGCTTGGAGACAATAAGGAGTGTGGATAAAATTGTAAAGGGCGAGGAAATCGCCCTTATTCCTGATAATATGAACGTTTCAAACGTTCCATATTTAAATTAGGCTCCACTTGTATCAACTTAAGTCGAGCGCACATTTAGTACATCCAAGGCTTTTCTTCGCGAAAATCGAATAAAAATGCTGCCAGAAAACTTCAAAATTCATCTTGTGGTTCAATGTTACTACAACTGTACAACATATATTAAAGTTTTATGAGTTAGAAACTCGAAAGGATAAAATAGTCAAAGATTCAAAGTACAAATTTTTCATATAATGAAACTAGTTAGTTCATAGTTTTTCTCTTTTTACTTGTAATATAAACATTTCTAAAATAAATGTATTTTTGATTGTTCTTCGTATTTTCTGTCTTTTTTTAGTGCCTTATTTTGCTTTTTTGTAATACTCATTGCCTTTTCCTGCCTTTTTTCGCTATTTTGTTTTGCCTTTTTTTGCCTTTTTTGCAATACCTAGTGCCTTTTCCTGCCTTTTTCGCTATTTTATTTTGCCTTTTCCAGCCTATTTCGTTATTTTATTTTGCCTTTTTTATAGGTTTTTAGGTCCTAAAAATCCGTTCCCTGATTATTACTATTATCATTATTTATTTATTGACATTATTATTTTGATAACGTTTGGATATTTAAATTTTAATTCATATTATCCCTTCCACAAGCGAAAATACAGACAGATAGACTTAGGTTTATCAATTTATCCATTATTATTAACCATTTGATATAAATACCGATCGACGTAGTCAGAATGAAATTTAGGGGAGACCTCGTACATATATAAAAAACAATTATTTCACAACCACTGTACGGCAAAATCAACTTTTTTGTGGGTATTGGACCAAACCAATTTTTTTAAGAGATTGAGTTATAGGTAAAACATTGATTTCTCCGTTTTTCGAAGTTAGCCTCCGAAATCGTGATATGGACCTTCGAAGTTCGAAATAGGACCTTTGGTAAAAAATTATATTTAATTATTTTATGTAAATAACTAAAAACCTAAAAATGTAGTCGAAGTCCTCCTTTTGCTCTTATTTAAATTGTATATAACTTTTGTTGTGCAAACTTATATTACAGGTGCTATAAAGGGTCAAATTTCAGGACTTCGAAAAATTAAATTCCTTATGGTGCAAACAATTTTGAACTGATTTTTAAAGAATGTATATCGTTGGAAAGGTGATTAAACCCCCTTTCTTCCGATATGCATATTTGTATAGTTCGTATATAAAAATTTTAGAAAAAACACATTTAAACGAAAAAACACCTTTTTTTTATAAAAACATATATTTTAAACAAAAAAATTACTGACAGTTTTTTAAAAACTTGATATCGTTGTAAAGACGAATAAATCCCCTTTCTTCTGATATGCATATTTGTATACTTCGTATATAAAAATTCGAGAAAAACACATTTAAAGGAAAAAGTACCGTTTTTTATAAAAAAAATTGAAAACAAAAAAATTACCAACCGATTTTTAAAAGCTTGGTATCGTTATAAAGGCGATTAAACCCCCTTTCTTTTGATATGCATATTTGTACACTTCGTGTATGAGAATTAACAAAAAAAAACACATTTATAGGAAAAATACCTTTTTTTATGAAAAAATATTTTAGGCAAAAAAATGCTAACCGATTTTTAAAGTAAAGGTAACTAAAATCCTTTCTTCTGGAATGCATATTTGTATACTTCGTATGTATGTTGAGAAAAACCACATTTAAAAGAAAAAATAACTTTCTTTCATAAAAAAAAAATTTAAACAAGAAAATTACCAATGGATTTTTAAACAATTGATACCGTTGTAAAGGCGATTAAACTCCCTTTCCTATGATATGCATATTTGATACTTTATTTATCAAAATTTGAGAAAAACACTTAAAAGGGAAAAATACCAATTTTTTCTTATGAAAAATATTATAAGCAAAAAAATTACTAATTAGTAATACAATTGAATACTTAATTTAAATAAAACAGAAAATTACCTTTAATTTTCATATATAGTCTGTTATGTAAAAAATCAAAAACCACATGGTGTTTATATATTTTTATATGCTTTAGTCTTCTGTTACATATACTTCTGCTTTATTTTTAGCAGGGATGTGGAAATATGCATATAGAAGAAAGGGGTTTTAATCGTCTTAATTTTTTTGTTTAAATTTTTTTTTTGATAAAAAATGTTATTTTTTCCTCTTAAGTGTTTTTTCTCAAATTTTTATTCACGAAGTATACAAATATGCACATAAGAAGAAAGGGGGTTTAATCGCCTTTACAACGATACTAATTTTTTAAAAATCGGTTAGTAGTTATTTTGTTTAAAATATTTTTTTTATACAAAAAAAGTCATTTTTTCATTTAAATGCGTTTTTGCTCAAATTTTTATATAGGAAGTATACAATAATGCATATCACAAGAAAGGGGGTTAAATCACCTATGTAACGATATGAATTACAAATCAGTTTAAAATTTTCTGAAATATTAAGTTTTTAATTTTTCGAAAATCTGACCTGTAATATAAGTTTTCACAAAAAAATTTTTATACCGTATAAATAAGAGCAAAAGGCGGACCACGTCAGTATTTTTACTTTTCTTTGCTTTTTACATGCAATAATTAAAAATAAGTTTTTACCAAAGGTCCAATTTCGAGCTTCGAAGGCCCATATCTCAATTTCGAAGGCTAACTTCGAAAAACGAAGAAATTACTTTTTTTACTCATCACTCAGTCTCTTAAAAAAGTTGGTTTGGTCCAATACCCAGCCGAGTGCTGTACAGTGTTATTATATGTTTATATGTCTATTATAATAATAATAATAGATTGGCGCTTACACATATGTTAGTGTTTGGCCGAGCTTCTCCTCCGGTTTGTGGCGTGCGCCTTGATGTTGTCACACAAAGCGGAGGGACCTACAGTTTTACGCCGACTCCGAACGGCGATTGTATTTTTTATGAGAAGCTGTTTTTCATGGCAGAAATACACTCGGAGGTTTGCCATTGCCTGCCGAGGGACGACCGCTGTTAAGAAAAAACCTTTTTTCTATATTTTTTGCGATGTTGCTTTGACCAGGGTTTGAACCCAGGTGCTGCGGAGTGGAAGCGCGCACTGCTTACCACTACACCACAGCGGCCGATATGTCTATTATAGCTTAAAATTATTGTAAACCATAGAGGTATGTATGTTGTCTTCTGAGCTTTGTTCAAAATAATGCTGCATGATAAACAACTGGTCCACCATCCTGTAATTCACAAATTCAAATGATAGCCATCTCTTGAATATATATATGGAATTCCATTAAACACAAAAGGGTTTTGTGAATACATTTTGGTTTCGTAATACTCTTGATATCAGGCCGCCAGCTCGAATGAAAGCTAAAATTCAATTAGAAATGCGAAAATTAGCAGAAAACCCATGTAAATATAGATAGTGGATGAAATTTATTAATTTTATTCACCTATTATTATTTTTATTTGTTTTCAGTATTTTATCATACATTTTAGTATTAAATTATCGGCCCCTCGGCAACTCTGACCTTTACGAGGTCGTTTGTGCTCTAAATAGAGCTCCATACAAAATTTGACAGTTCTTTTACGAAGCTCGAAAATTTACAAGCTTTACGAAGCTTTTACGAGTTTAAGGGAATACCCCTATAGTTTATTGTACGTCGAAAATTCTTTGTGGCTCTTTAAAATTATGTTGCCTGCTTGCGCTATTAAATACATTCTTGCATAGTTCGTCTTCATAATTTGGTATATAAACTAACGGGGCTTTGTTCGTTAGGGCAACCGAATGACTTACGCCACCGATGGAAAAAGTGTTTTTTTTTACTTTTATTTAAATACATCACTACTCGACTTGTTATCCCAACCATTGCAGCTGTGTTATCCGATGCAAATCCATTTATTTATGGAAATTTAAGCAAAGGATATGAAAATACAAATATGAAGTTTTGAAAGTCAAAAAGGGTCGAAAGTCGCACAAATTTGTGAAAAGGGTTAAAATCTGGAGATTTCCAATTTTCGACTTTAGTCGCACAACGGTATTTTTTTGCATTTTCAGATTTCATTCCTCACTAGTATTAATGGCACGGTACTACAAAAAAATCTGAAATACACCAGAAGGTAGGTTGTAGGGTCGAGTACAATATGAAAATAGGTTTCTTATAGTTCTTGAACCCTCCATTTTTATTTTTATTAAAAACAACCGTTATATTCGCACTTGACTATTTTTCATTCGATTTTGAAAATCGAACATGTTTTGAAAAGGCGATTAATATTAAAATGATATATTGCTAGATTTAGTTTATTGGGAGTTTTCATGAGCTAAAATTTAATAAACCCGTATTTTTCTTAAGTTTTTAAAATTTTACCATCGCTGATTTCAAAAATGTCTATGAATGTTACCAGATATGTAATATTTGCCGAAAAGAATATTTATTTTCGAATAAACTGATGTCTCCCCTAATGCAATTGCTTACAAATTGTCGAAGTTAAGCGAATTGAATTTATTTGTGTATAAGTACCGGACTTTCAGATTATTTGACCAGTGTGGCTAAGGAATTCATCAATATTTACCAAAATTTTATATATGCAACGGCTCTTTAGCAAAAAATTTGTTTTTCGTAAACTTTTTGGAAAATGGCCGTGGCACCACCCACTTTCTCAGGGTTCAGGAACTATACGGAAACTATTTTAATGTTGTACTCGACCATAGCTTAGGGCTGCCAGACGTCCCGGTTTTCCCGGACATGTCCCGGTTTTAGACTATTTGTCCCGGTGTCCCGGTCCAACCTTAAAATGTCCCGGTTTTCGATTTGATTGTACAAATTTGAATAAAAGTTCAAAAATCAATACTCTAAGAGAAAAACGCGTTGTAATATTAAAAAAAAAAAATTATAAATTCACTGAATATTTTTTATTTGATTTGATTATCGTTTTAAAATGTTCGTATTTAAAAATAATACTTTCATACCACGCACGCGTAGTGTTGATTCAAACTCAACATTTGAATGCACATTTACATGTCTGGTTGCACCTGAGTGCGCGAAGATGCTTGCCACAATTTGCTTATTTCCAGAGGGTGAGGGTTCAAGTCCCATTGCAGGCAGCATGGATAAAATATTTTTTTAATTTAATTATGAAAAGCAACCGGTAAGTGCAAAGCGCTGATTAATTAATATATACCTAAATAGGTTCAAAATGTCGTTCACAGAGTTTTACAATTATATTAAGGAAAAGACAGAAGTTTTGAAACAATATATCTTGTACTCAAATTTTGTTTCTTTCATGAAACCTAGAGTACTTAACAGTGCCGTACAAAATTATTGGCTCGGAGCACAATTTCTAATCAGATCCTTTAGAAAAATTTTGAAAATGTAGCTTTTGAGCCAATTAATAAAGTTCAAGTCTGAAGTTGCCGGAAAATTTCATTGATTTTTACAACGCTTTTATCAACTTGCAATGTTGTGTGTCCAGAAACTTTCAATGTTGTGGATCCAGAAACTTTCAATGTTGTTTGTCCGACACCAAAGCAAAGCTTTGAAAAGTTCCTATAAAAAAGCATAGTGCATAGGGCGACAGCTGTAGTGAATAGGGCGAGGTAGATGACATCTAGATGTCGCCCTATGTACTACGTTTGCTACAGCGGAAATAGACGACACGCCATTTCTTTAAATAAAATTAATTGGTGCTCGTTTGTATGTACATACATATGTAAATGCATGTGTGTGCACCTTTCTATTAATATCGTTGAATTATTTTAATATCTATTGCAAAATTTTATTCAGACAGGACTAAAAAGTAGAAAATAAATAATATAAAAAAAACTTTTTAATATACAACGCTTTTATAAATGGACTAAAAAGTAGAAAATAATACTTCTCAGTCCCATAGAATTTGTTTTGATAACTTTTGATTTTGAAATTTTAGCAAAAGTCATTATAAACAATCTATGAAATTGAAAATGAAAAGCGTGGGGCGCATGTAATACACTTGAATTGATATGAAAAGTAATATATGAATGTATGTATGTGGGTATATGAATAACGACCGCTTAAAATCGATTTCAAAGCAAAGTAGAGCTTTAAGAAATTTTAGGTCTACGTTATGTAGTTTGACTATTGTCAATTAAATCGAATGCTTTGTATTGCATGCGCTCCACGTTTTTCATTTTCAATTTCATAGATTGTTTATAATGACTTTTGCTAAAATTTCAAAATCAAAAGTTATCAAAACAAATTCTATGGGACTGAGAAATATTATTTTCTACTTTTAGTCCATTTATAAAAGCGTTGTATATTCAAAAGTTTTTTTTATATTATTTATTAGCTTTTTTTTTGCTGACAGTGTCTTCCATATAAAAAGAATTGTCGAACATAGTATGTATGGAAGAAACTCTCAGTACAAACAATACCAAAAATCAACTAAAATTCAATGGGCTACAAAACTTCANCCATTTATAAAAGCGTTGTATATTCAAAAGTTTTTTTTATATTATTTATTAGCTTTTTTTTTGCTGACAGTGTCTTCCATATAAAAAGAATTGTCGAACATAGTATGTATGGAAGAAACTCTCAGTACAAACAATACCAAAAATCAACTAAAATTCAATGGGCTACAAAACTTCATTTTCAAAATTTGTATAAAAAGTCTGATTAGAAAGTTGCAAATTTATTGAATTTTCCCGAGTTTAGCACAAAGTTTAGAATTTTTATTTTTATGGTTTTTGATGTATTTAGTATAAACTGTACTTTTATAAAGAATAAAAAAAGGTACATGCATTGTGAAAAGATTCTGTGCTTTAGTTGTGATAAGTTGTATTGTTTTGTTGGCGTACGTCGTAATGATCTCATGATCTCATGCTTTTATGTTTTTGTTTTTGTCTGTCAAAATAAAGTTTTACTACGTCCTTTCGCACGTAATTTTTGTCGAAACGTGAGGGAAGGGAGCGAGAGGCCCCCCGGCCCCCTAAAGTGTCACGGTTCGGCAACAGAGATATCTGGCAGCCCTACCATAGCTACAACCTACACCAGGTTTTGTTTGGGATGTATTTCGTAACTTTTTTTTTGTAGCACCGCGTAATTAAGGGTTCGATAAACTAACAGTCAGTGTTGCCAACTTTTGCTTTTCAAAAAGCACCAAAAAATTGGAAAAAAAGCGTTTCACCAAACTAAAAGCACCAAATTTTTTTTAATCAAAGGATGCTTTTTTCATAACAGTTTGTATTAACCAAAATCAAAAAATTAACAGTATTTAGAATAATACATACATAAATCAATACACAAAACGATTTCGCTCATAACGATTGAGTAGCCTCTACACATGCTATGCTGACTCATGCTTACGACGTCATACCGAAGTACTATTAAAACTAGTATATCTCGAGAAAGAAAAATCGAATCGCAACAAACGAAAATAATTCCCTAAATAGAAATGAGCAAAAAATTTGATGATGATTTTGGCAATCTGGGTTAGGATATCTAAAAATTCTAGTACTAGAGCAATTGTGCGGCCAGATTTGGATTCAGCACACAGAAACGATGTGTTTTACTCAGGTGATAAAAAATCAAAATTTGTACAAGCAATTAGAAAAGAAAAAAAGAAATACTTAACTTACCTGCGTACTAGCATTTTCAGTGCGAATAGAATTCAACAAGCTCGGTTTGCAACTTCAGCTTTTTATCAATCATGGTTGTATTTTAGTGCATTTAAATTTGTATATTCTTGTAAATTGCATAAATATAATAACATAAAAACAGATTCGGTTTTTATTAACCCGTAAATTAGATTAGATTTGTTAGAGGATGTGCACTGCGACCTTAGGTCTATTATACACTAGGATCTCATCATAACACATCATCCAGCCGCATTGATCTGATGAATCTAAGCAGTTTCGAGGGAGGTAGAGAGTGTATATGCGTAGCCTCTGGCCACATTCTTCCCAGGTGTGTAACTTCGATTACATTTTTGCTTGGATATAAAAATCTAAAACCAATGGGTCGTATCTGCGGGAAGGCATTGGTGTTATTGAAGAGACTAAAAATAATTTATCTCAAATGGAGAATAACGAATATTTAAAAAAATTAAAACGACTACCACAGATCTCTATTATATGAAAATGTCAGGCCACGTTTGCACATACGTATGTACATATGAAAATTGGGATATTTCAATCCTTGAAATAAACTGAAAAAAAAACATCAACTGTACTAAATTTTTTTTTTTGTTTTGCGAGCATATTTCCAGGCATATTTACCAAGGTTTTAGTGCTTATCTAAGCGCTTAAAATGGATTCTTTCTTGCTTATTTTCTTCGGCCCTGCTTATAATATTTCAAATTATTTCAGGTTTTAACTATCTCGGAGTAATATTAGTTCAAAAATAGCACTAGGCACTAAGTATTTTTCTTTTGTCGTTTTAATTTTCAAAAAGCACTAAATCTAGTGCTTAAAGCACCAAGTTGGCAACTATGCTAACAGTTGTCTCTCTCGAACCGCTCTCTTAGCCGTGGCGCCGTGTTGCTCCTTTGCAAATTTACTTGAAAAATAGTAGATTACTTGTGAAAGAGAAGTATATGATTTGGGCAATATGTTTATTTTTATATGCATATACATAAAGCACATTTAACTGATGAAAGCATGCAATTTTTTGATGCGATGTTAACATAAAACTCAGCAATATATATTCAATTTTACAAAAGGAATTTCAGTAGTTGCCTATTTTGCGTACTTTTCTACTACCATTTTCGCACCAAGGGATTTCGTTATTTCCCCTTTCTCCGTTCTTCGTAAATGCAACATATTTTAGGGGTGTCAATCCGCGGCTGTCAATAATTATCAAACCTCTTATTATTGAATCATGTATGAGAAGCTAATTTTCACGGTAGAAACACACTCAGAGGTTTGCCGAGGGGCGACCGCTATTAGAAAAACCCGTTTTCTTTTATTTTATTTTTCAAAGTTAGTCGGAAACTGGACTCAATCCCAGGCCCTGCGGAGGGGTAGTGTGCACTTCTAACCACTACACCACTGCTACCGCCTATATTGAAACAAGAAGAAGATTTGTTTCTAATTCGTATTAGATGGTCCATGAAGTTTCATTACACCAGTTTTCAGCTTGATTCGGATAACCATTTACGAGATTTTGTTCTTTTTCGTTGATTTGGAACCACTGTGTGGCGTGGAGGTGAGCATAGAAATCTGTACTGATACGCCTTTGTGTATTTGTGGGCAATTGGCTGTGTTTTAGAAGAGCTCTACAGACATAAAAAAATACACGGCTGAATGGATACATGTGTATGTAAATATTTAAAAGAATATATCCCGAGGATTTATTTAACCAACGTTTTAATGTGGATACATAAAGCTCGTATCTTTTCTCGGACAAAAAACTGTATACTTCTGCGAAAAAGTTCCGTTTCGCAGTACCTCCATTATAAAGCAGTATTTTTTACAGTTCAGTATTTTTCAATAAAATAGATATGCCTATGTAAGAATTCCTGGTACCTGTTAAACACCCCGAGACAGAATGATACGGTCCAACAAAAGCCATGTAAATCTATATTGCGCAGCGACAATTTTCTATTTTGAAGTGTCTAGCTTTTATGTAACATGTACAATCAAGGGAATAAAATAAAATAGTGTAACAAAAGATTTTATAGCAAGAAAATTTTGCTAGAACTGCACTAAAATGAATAAAATAAGTAAAAAGTGTAAGTAAATACGTAGTTTGAAACTCTTAATACTAATATACTAATATTAAAAAAGAACAAAGAGATCAAAATATTTTGTCTTGAGTTTTACTAAAAAGCAAGTGCGTAGTGTGTTTTTTTGAGTTATAAAGTGGAGAAAAATATTGTATTTAAAACAGTTAAATATATATTAAGGAGTCAAAGTACCATAAAAGTCATGTTATGAAATTCCCAGTGTTAGAAATACTTGGTTATAGTTTCAAATCCTTCAAAATTTTTTCATCACTTCTCCCAGAAAAAAAGGTGTTTGTAACTATTGAAACTTGGCTAAAAATAGGAGGGCACTTTACAAATTTCGGCACATTATTACTATAGTGTAATACAGTGAACCAGATATCATTTTTAGGTTTTTATTTGGCAAACTTTCGATTACGTTTTTATTCTTGGGCATCAAATATTGAAAAAATTGCATCTTTTTTATGTGCGCTACTCAAATAAAATTACATAAACGCGATCTAAAAATAAAAGATTTGAAAATAATGATAAGTTATTCGTGCTCCATTTGCATGGCTGTTCAAAGGAAAAAAAACCCTAAATAACAAATTTCATGAAAAGTTATGAATTTTTTAAATACCTACCCCAAACCCAATAATCTTATATATTTAACAAAATTAAATGCAATAGAATTCTAAGATGTTTTTACACAATTTCAAGATAATAAATCTGACTAGCAATGTTAGAAACGATTGCATGCCCGAATTAAATGCTGACGTTATCGAATTTTGTAGTTTTAACAGAGTTAGAACATTTTCCTTGTTTTTTATGTTTTGAAACACTACAATATGCACACTGTCAACCATTGCTCTGAAAGGAAACATTTTTTCTTTGCAGCTTCTAATACATATATATATATATACTAGCGGTACCCCGGTGTGCTTCTCTACACGAAATATTGAGAAATATTGAAAAAATGAATGAAAAATCCTGGAATTTTTCTGTATGAAATTTTTTTTGTTTACAATATTGCAGCCATGTTTATACTTGACTCAATTTATCCGAAGAAAAAATAAACACAGCACATCATAGCAAACAATTTTTCACTATGTTTTCGATTTTTCATGTATTTGCTGTTGTACCATATACGTGGTTCATGTGATAGTCATAAACTGTCATATACCATCGTGGTTCATGTGATAGTCATAAACTGTCATATACCATGAACCGATGGACCGAATTCGGGCACACTTCACATAACCCATCTGCATGATAGTCCGAATATACCGTTTAAATTTGGTAGAATTCGTGCACTTAGTTTTTATATAAGATGGGAGGTGCCACGCCCCCTTTTCCAATACCGTACATTTTTCTCCATGAGTATGGAATTATTTCATATGTCTCTATACCAATTTCCAGTAATCTACCACAAATATTTCAAGAGATATACCAGATGAAAATTTTTGTTAGTATGGGTGGCGCCACGCCCCCTTTTCCGAATTTGGGAAAACTTAA